>NC_041065.1:12865608-13045608 GCF_900634775.1 Gouania willdenowi
AACAGAAAATATCGCATGTATTAAAAAGTGTATGCATTTATCTGTGTAGCCATACAATGTAATTGCGTGTTTCACACGACTAATACTAAGAGTGACTATCTTAAAAAAACATATATAGAATAAAGTGCCAACTGTATTGTGTATATTATTGTATTATTGTACTTTGATACTAACAATCTTTTGCAAGTTAAATGTCTAAACGTGCTTGTTCCTCATGGCATTACTCTCCACGACCCTTCACCTTCACTTAGAGTCAGATTTTTCCTTGATTAGATAACGTTGCATCAGGCCAGCGGAAATTACAAAGGTCAGGCCATGCTGAGGGCAGCGTTTTGCACAAACTCCTGGTAACATATTAAAGACTGAGAAAGATCAGACAGTTAACGGAAACGAGCAAATGAACTGAAAAGTGCCACTGCCTTCTCTCGACACTTTGCTCTCAGGGCCACCGTTTGGGTTAACCAGCAAGAAGATGACATCAACAGGTCTGAAGCCTTTCTGAAGAACATCTCGTACCAGTGAGAAATCAGGAGAGGAGCCAGAGAAAAAACACTAACTGGAAGATAAATTACATGCAATAAAACAATAAACTTTTGTCTGCCTCTCCTCTAACCTTTGGTCTCTTGCCTTCCACACCTTTGGCTAACTTATGTGCTCAGAATACTCGTCAGTAATTCAACTCAAAGCCAGGGGGGAATTAGGTCTAAACTTATTTTTGGTCTACATAATATGATTTTCTGGACCTTGGTAACAGTTCACCAAGCAAATGAATGCCATAAATTAGGAGAAGTAGATCAACTGTTACCTATCAGCTCTCATGTTTTCAACAGGTGATACAGTGATTTAGTGGAGTGGAGACCCCTGCAATTGGCACCTAGCTTGTGGTTTGCCTGGAAGAACCAGCAATTTTATGGTTCTAAACTAATGCTGAACGATTAACCTTAATCACATGGTGAGGTTTTTTCTTCTGTCTCCAACATGTTCGTCAATCAGAATTGCAGAGAACCGCCTTCCTGGGCTGCTGGCCAATCAGAGATGGTTACAGGACACAAGCTTGTATGCGCTGCAGTGAGTCTCGGTTACCACTCAGTTGAGTGCGCCAACAACTACACTAGGGCCCTATAAAATCCATGTTAACGGAATCGATCAATGAAAACAAAATCTACCGTTGGATGTGGAAATAGACAGAATCCGGTTGAAACGCTGTCACCTTGAGGAAAGGGGTGTCATCACTGACTCCTAAATCAGAGCCGACCAGTGCCCGCTTATCTTTAAGGTGTCTGTGGAGCTCCGTCCGTTTATCGTGTAGTGCTGCATTGCTCTGTGAGAGCATGATCAGCTTTAATCAGCTAATCATCTGGAATGAAACACATATGCATTTAAATGTATAAACTGTTCTTTAAAAATGGTAAATCGAAGGGTTCTCACTGTCAGAAAAATCACAACTAGGTTTTTTGTCAAAATCGTGCAGCCCTATTCTGAACCATTCTTCTTTTGATCTGAAAGTACCGGCCAGTTTGAATTATGTATAAGGTTTTAGTTCTGGGTTCCTACCACTCTAAATACATACATTGTTTTGAAAAGTAACCAATATGACCCCTTGAACTTAAAGTAAATTACATATTTTAAAAAGAGCATGCAGGCAATGTTCAGCCCTGAACTTAAGTTAAACCTAAACCAACTTCCACTTTTACATCCTTACAGAAACACCAATTTCCTCTGTACCTTAGAACAGAATTACACAAGCTGTACTTGATAATGGTGGTTTTAAATTTTTTAGTTGGCAGTAATAAAAAAAAAAAAGAGAAAACTGTGCTGCTGTTACACCCCTGTAAAAAAAAAAGACCCCAATAAAAGATGCGGGTGATGGGAGCAGAAGGGGCTGTCAGTCAGGCAGGGGTCCCTGGGGTGAACAGAAGGCAGGCGGTGGTGTCGCTCAGCCATGACCAGGGCACAATGACCAGGGCCTGACCCTTCAGGCCTACCATCACACACATGCCAGCAACAGTGACACTCACAGGGAGGGGGGCCAGGGCCCAGAGAGGAAGTAAATGGACATGAGTAAATAAATGTTTACATCTAGTCTAAAAGCTTTGTTTTGGAAAGAACATCAGGTTTTCATGTCCAAACTAAGAATTTAAAACTACATGACATATTTTCAGTTCTACCAAAATAATTAAAACAAGTTGGTAAATCTCTTATATTATTGGTATAATGAGGTTGTATTCTTCATTTTTAGTAACCCTTCATATTAAATTGAAGAATCGAGAAGATTGTTCAATACAACCTGCTACTTCAAACTCTAAATCCATAGTGGGAGAGTTGAGACAAAGGCGGGCCTCCCCGCCCCTTATTGAGAGTACACAGTTCACTGGACACACAATTGGGAGCGGAAGCAGATCAGCTGGCCTGTGCTTGAGGGAGAGGGGGTGGGTGCCGAAAGAAAGGAGCCCCGAGTTCTGAATTATTCCAAGTTATTCTGCCGGATGACTGATTTCATTTCCGACTAAAGTAGGAGTGAAAAAAGGCAGAGGGTCAAAGTATAGCAGAGGTTTGTTGGGGGGTGCAGATGATCTAGAGGCCAAAGTTTTAAGAACAAGCTCACACACCTGCTTTAGTGAGCAGTAATTACTCTTGGATAAATAGGCTTTGGTATAAGTTTAGTATTTAGTACAAACGTTTAAATCTATTGCCAAGTTGAGCATTTCCTTTCTGTTTTTGTTTATGACTTTAATTCTAAATAAGCTTCCATTTGACAACATTTGTAAGAAGAAAAGTATTGTAATGAACAAAAAGGTAAAGTCGCTATTAAAATGGCCTAAATACAAATTAAAGTGGAGCTTTGGTATGCCTTAGCGTGTCGCCCCATTTTGCCTTGCCCAATATCCCCATCATACAGGTGTTGTAATTAAGGTAAACAGGAATGCCCACCAAAAACTCACGTGGGTATAAGCGAACAAAGAAAAGTACAAAAGTCGGGCTTGGAAATGAAGGTTTTTCTCTGCGACTAGAATTTACAAGAACACAATATTACAAAATTGCAATTTTACTTAACAGACACTTTTATCCAAAGCAACATACAACATGAACAGTTAGGGTGAAGAGACTTGCAATATATCCCACAGTGATGGCTCAGGTTGGATTGAACCAGTGACCCTCCGATTACAAGCCTCCTTCCTTAACAGTTACGCCACCACGACCCAATCTGATTGGGTTTTTAAAAGCCCAAAGTTAATTATATCGAACAAGAATGTAGAATTGAATGTGATATTTAAAGGGCCATACAACAACAGTGGTTCGTACTTTGGCTTCACAACAGAGAAGCTCTAGATTTTATTCTGGTTTTAAATTTGAAATCTGAGTGTGAAGTTTGCTTAAATGAATTAAGAATGAATGCCAAGTAGTTTAGTAGCTTGACATTAAATGAATGGTTGTCTCTGTTTGGTCTTAACATTCCCAATCAATGAAAAGCCATTGACTTCTTTGTTTGCAAACACTGAACTGTGTTGAAATTGACAGATCTTGGTGCACTTGCAAAACTGGCAATAACAAATGTAGATGTTCTTACAAAAGCCGAACAACTTTAATGTAAATTTCACAAAGCCAACCTAAAAAAAACACCAAAGAAAACAGATAACATTTTTCCACAAGTTAGCAAAGAGATTTGTAAATGAAAACTACAATATTCTTGATGTGGGAAGAAATGAAAGGGATGATGGAGGAGTATGTGTTGAGCAGGCAGGCCTGAGAGTCAATGCTAGCTTCAGCAGTGTGTGGTGGTGAAGGAGGATCCTGGGACAACCATTTCCTAAGTGGACAAAGTGGCCGTTTGTCTGCTGCTCCAGCCCACGGCTCGCTTGGCTCCAGTATGCCATCATGCTTTGCTCCTGTCGAAGCCTTGGGTTTCCCACCCCGATTGGGAGTGGTGGAGAGAAGGGTGAGGGGGGGTGAGGGGGGCAGTGTAAGAAAGAAGGAAGAGAGGGAGAGTATGAAGAGAGGAAAGAGAAAGGATGTGGCCTGAGCCCTGGGTCCTCGCCAAGTCACCCTCCCTTTCCTCCGCTCCGTCTCCCCATCTACCCAACCCCTCCCCGGCTACCTCGCTCTACACAATGGCTGCTTCTCTGCTGAAATTTCACGTTATTGGATTCTGGGCCTAGAGTTTTGTCCTTCCACAATGTCCAGGCAGCGGAGCATGCTGCAGGGGAGACACTCTGTGCAAGCTAAAAGCTGGAAAACCATTGCTACTTTCATTAGCATCAGAAAAGGGGGGAAAGCTCACCCCACACCACCACCTCTTGTTTTTTAGGCAAACACCCCCTATTCCTGCCCATCTCTCTCTCCTGGATCGAAACTGGAGGAAGGATGTCAAGCTCAGTCAAGCTTCACTAGACCACTTTGAATTGTAAGACTTTTGAGGTGGTGAAAATTCTTTTAAATATGGGGGAAATAAATACAAGCTTCTTACCTAAATCCGATTCAATAGATTATCCTCAGAAAGAAAAGCAATCACTAGGAAGTGGGAGTGGCATTAAGGACAGCATGAAAAGCAGTGGGTGTGATGCCTTTTTTCCCACTGCTGGTATAACAGATATGATACTTTGGTCAGGAATAAAAAAATCTTGAAAAGTTTGTTAAAAGATGCACTTGGTTCTAAAGAAGTACAAATGCAAGGTTTGCAGATATAACCATCTCTGTCAAACAAAAGAGTGTCAATTGAGAATTGCATCTATTTGGAATATTGCAAAGTGACTAGCCAATTAGCCACAGTTCAAAAGCAATAAAGACCAGAGGCAAACTAATGGGCACAGACATACTAAACTAAAACTAAAAACCAACAGGGCAGAACATGAACTCAGTTTAAGTTGTGACATAAGGCCAGAGCAGGCTTGTTTATTAGCTATCAATAAAAATAGAATGCCTAATGAAACAATAGACTAAGAACATAAGCCTGTGTGCATTAGCACCAGTCAAAAGTAATACACCTGCTATAGAAAAAGTCTTGAACGGAAAATATTTCCTTATCTTCCGTTAACACCTCTGGCTGCTGGTGAGTCATCACCCTCACAAGAACATTCAGCTTGGCGACCAACTGACTAAAAACAAATGGGACAAGCCTCATCTGCTCCCACACCCCACTGTGTCTTGATTTAAAATGTATCTCTATCCTACACAAGTACAAGCTCATGGCCTCATTGGCCACTTTATTAGACACACCTTGCTATTATCAAGTTGGATATCCTTTATCCTTTCAAAACTGCCTTAATTTTTAGTGGTAGAGTGGCAAAGACTGAAGAAAGCCTTTCTCAAAGAATATGGTTGAAACTGACATGATATCACAGACGTACTGCACGTACTTCACTGCGATCCTGATACACCAAGTTCTCAAAATCTAAATTAGGTTGAGATCTAGTGACTGTGGATGCCTTCTCGGTATGACTAAACTCAGGAGTCAAGAAATAATTAGGTATCTCACTAGAACATTAATATTAACAACAATAAATAGATTCAAAGAAAATAATTTACACATACAGATGTTTCACCACTTTAACTAACCACCAATATTAGTAAAGACAAAATTGATCAACTCTTTAATTCTAACTACACAGAAATCTGACCCAACTATCAGAATGTTGCAGCAGACCGGACATAGTAGAGCTTTCCTCTAATCGTCTAACATTGAGAAACTTTAGGACAGAAATGACGGATTTCCTTTCCTCGAAATGCTATATGACACTAACATGTATGGGGGAAACAAAATCCCATTTTCATTCTATTTTTCCAATAAAACCAGTCGCTAAATCTATAGCAAGTGTATTGAGGAGATGAACAGACAGACATTTCAAAAATCTCATAGGCACCTTGTAGCACAAAAGTTTTGCCTCAGTATGATAACACTGCAAGATTTGACACGTCATTCATATAGCTTTCTGTTTCAGGAAATAAACTGGCTGGTGCAAAACATGGTAGGAGTCAAGAATGCATTATCACTCCGGAAACATACAAAAGTTATTATTATTACCAGGAAGAATTAAATCGATCATTCTCCATTAGGTATTTTTAGCACGATTTCAGGAAGTTTAGTACACCAGTAATGACTTCATAAAAGGGAATGTTGATGATTCGAAATTCAAACAGAATTAGGGAAAATCTGAAACATAAAATTATAGGCCCTAAACATTCGATGCACTCAGAGCTGCTCTTCTACAAACTTCAGCTGCAATGACTGGTTATTTGAGTCACTGAAGCTTTTCTAGTAACCCTAAAAAAAAAAAACATGACCATTCTCCTGTAGCCTCTGGCATCAACAAGACATTTTGCTCAGACAACTGAACTGTCTGCTCACTGGATAGGATAGCAAACTTACATCCTGCTTGCATTTTAGAAAAAGCTACATTCAAGGGCAAAGGTAGTGACCAGCGTTTCTTTTTAGATCCCTTTGAAAACTCACATGCACAGATTATTGTCAATTTATTTATATGGTAGATTTGGTTTGAAGCAGTTTATCTTTACCATGTACCCATACCCAGATACACCAAGCTGCAGCTACCTGAAATGCCGATTAGCAGTTTGTATAGGGCCTCCAATTGTCTGTTTGAAAATTTCCTAAATAAGAGCGACGTTAGCCACAATGCTAAACATAATGGAAATGCGTGATATGGTCTCAAAACATGATTTGTTAAACCTTCAATTTCTGCTAACCAGCGAATTGCCTTCAAGCAGCTGTTTTTTGTACCGGTGTCTTTCCACACTCTTGTTTGAACACTGCGCATGCGCACACATATCAGTAGCTCTGCAATTTGTTTAAAAGTGTGGAGAAAATGTAAGAAGCCACATGATTGGCTGAAAGCAAACACACCTGATTGGCTGATGAATCTGTCAATCACTTTTATCAGCCAATGGTGACGTTCGTTGACCCGCGACGTCAGGGCAGTCTCAAAATTCACTACACACATTTCTCTCACAAATACACAGATGTTTCACAGCACAGAAGCAGTTTGTAAATGCACATTCAGCAATTTGCATCATCTGTGGATTTATATTACAAGTGTGCCTCAAAATAATATTTGTGAAGTAGAGCGTGTGCATTTACGAATTTTTATTACAAGTTTGCATAAAATATATATTTGCGAAACAGATCTTGTGCATTTGTGAATTTGAAATACAACTGTGAAACAAAGCATGTGCATTCGTGAAAAACCGTGCAAGAGTTAATTCATTATGATACTCTTCTGATTCCATATAACCGTACCTCCATGTCCGTGAGTGTTGTTCTCCTGTAGCAGAGGCTAGCGCACGCAGGCACATGCTCACATGCAGCTTCAGAGCTCTCAATTGTGTCTTTCTTATCCATTTATACGTATGATTTACACTGCAACTAACAGCAGAGCGCAACTGTTTACATTCGTATTTAAAAATGCAACGTTGAAAAGGGTTCGGTCTGAACTGCGGCACAGCGTAGTGATCCAAAACTTGTGTAATCAAACACACCGGTACGGTGATATATTAACAATTCATATCTTAACAAAAGTATATACCGGTATTCGATAAAAACCGGTATACCGCCTAGCCCTAACATGTAGCGATAGATTTTGAATGGGATTATCAGCGGAAATGTACATATTATTCCAATTTTCTGTGATAGCGTGCATGTTTTGGGAAAATATCATATATTTACACATATTTTCCACCGGAAAAGTATGTGTCACAAATGGACAAATATGTACAAAATATGTAGCAAGTTTCATTTTGTCTGTGCAATACGTCGCATCGCAAGATTTTGAAGGGAAATTTTGCGTGAAAAAAAGCAGATCTGCACACCAAGCTTTTGGTGAGACTTTTTTCATTTAATTTAACGATAAAACAGTATTCTAAAATAGTAATAATTTATCTCTATCCATTTCAGGAAGTGAATTCTGCAGTTTTCTGTCCATTTTCCATGATCATGAAAAACTTGAGGCCCTATGGGTGTTACAATCAGTTTTACCACGTGACATCACAAACTTACTTACATTTTGTCAGAATGACAAGCAGTATTTTTCTCATGTGACCGTAGTGTGCTGAGTTAAACACGTCTTTGGTTTTGCTTCTGTAATGTTTAGAGGAAGTGCTGGAAGTCACTTCTGTGGTTTACATCTGACATTTGGTAATTAAGGAAGAAGGAATTTAATTGGAATATAGATACCATAGGTGAGGACAAATGGTTTTAAATGTATTTAATACATTTTGATGTAGATTCATAGTGTGGTATTTGGGAAATTTAAATTGTTTGAACATAATTACACAAAATGTCTTCCTTTGTTCCTCAAAATGCTAGAATTTTTTCTTCATTCAAGGCCATTGCACTGTTTGTGTCTTAATTAACAATGGCTCTCTGTTTTAGCAGAGGGTTTGAACTGTCTGCAACAGAGACAGGCCTGCGAACTGAGCAGGCCTTGTGCAGAGGTGGACTGTGCAATTCCCATAGCCTGAATTGGGCCCAAAGTCTGTGTATTTTAAACTAGAGCCACTTCCCTCTTGTGATTTTCATTTCCTCTTCAAGTATTTTAGGAGCAGGCACAAACAGGTGTAAGTGTAAGCAGTTTAAAAACCTGCTGTGCTTGAGTGCTGTGTATTTTAGATTGTTAAAAATGGTAAACTTGAAGATGTGTGTGTTTTGTGACTCTCTCATCCTCTTCCCAGGCAGACACACTTGTTCAATATTTCTTTCATAGTCAAGGAGGGCCTCTGATGTTCACAGACCATATCTTTTATTGTGTATAAAGTACTTTTTGCACTAAGCATCAAAATTGTAGATATTGTTTTCAGTGAACATGATGAAGTCTGGGACTTGTTGTGAGCTCTTAGGTGCAGCTGGCTAAGATGGTTCTTTCCTGTGGGGCCACAGACATGAAAGAACACAGATGTAAATCCTAAAACGTGTGTCTTCGATTGAATTTCCAAAATGCTTTGAAAACAGGAAGGGCTTTATGTGTGTGCGTGTGTGTGCGTGCAGACTGAAGTGTTTATTTTTCTGAAAACATTTGGCTTGCATATGTCTTTCTGGCAAAAGACCAGATTCTTAGTAAGTTTAATGAGGGATGGATGGATAGAAAGAAATGCATTTAATATAGATAGAACCATTGTAGTGCAATTGTGAGCATGGGAAATTAGTGGACTGCCTCAAAATGACCTAATTTCGAAAACATGGAAAAATATTTTATTTGATGTTTTCAACCTGTTTTGTTGCTTTATTTTATCCTTACATTATTTGGTAAAGTAGTTAAGTTTCCTCAAATATTGAAAAAAAAGGGGTTTGTCTGAGTAGTTTTTAATTATATGACCTTTGAAGAGATGCTGATGAAAAAAAGTACCTACAGTTCTGCACTGTCTGATTGTTTATGATGTGTATATGACACTTATCACAAGATATGGCTAAACTTTTAAATTGTTGTCATACATGCAATGACAATTTTTTTGGCACACTTTTTCTACTACAATGGAGCCTCCAATTTACTGTGATAGCATGCATGTTTTGGGAATTTATCATATATTTACACATATTTTCCACTGGAAAAATATTGTGTCAGTGTCACAAATGGACAAATATGTACAATGTGTAGCAAGTTCCATTTCGTCTGTGCAGTACGTCGCATCGCAAGATTTTGAAGGGAAATTTTGCGTGAAAAAAAAGCTATTTTTTCTTTCCTAAGCTTGATGGCACCGCGCGTGTGGCGTTTTTTCATGCGTGTTCATTTTTGTGTCTAAGTTCAGACAGCCATCCACTCCCTAAATAATCAACACAGACACCAGCATCACTACTAATATATGGAAAATGTAATACTGTCTCTTTTTAAATGTTATACCCATGCACTTTTATACTGATGAACTGTTATACTTGTGAACTTTTTTAATTCAACAGACTTTACTGTACCTTATAGGGGTGTGTATTGCCTGGTAGGGGTGGGAACCTCTGGGTACCTCACGATACGATACGCAATACAAAGCTCACGATAACGATATGACGATACTACGATTATCAATATATTGGTCAGAAATCATTCTACAATAATCTATGACATAACAAGAAAAAAAAAAAGATTAAATGAAAAAATATAAATTTTTATTTTATATCTCTGAAAGACAATAAATTGAAAAGGTGTCTTATGAACAGTGACACTATTTTAGTGCAACATTTCTGTAAATAAGTGTCAACATACCAATGTAAACTAATAAGTATCTCTAATAGTGATTTCTGTAAACAAAAAAAAGGGTTTTCATTACCAGTGACACCATTATAATGCAAAATTCCAGTAAACAATAAATTGGTTCCTTCAACAAACAGTGATAAAATTTCTGTGAAGACCGACCTGCACATTTTAGTGAAAAAGCAGAAAAGGTTTTGGAAAATAAATAAATAAAAAATTTCGAAATTTTTTTAAATTGATAGTTAGCA
The DNA here is from genome assembly GCF_900634775.1 of Gouania willdenowi. Taxonomy (NCBI): domain Eukaryota; kingdom Metazoa; phylum Chordata; class Actinopteri; order Blenniiformes; family Gobiesocidae; genus Gouania; species Gouania willdenowi. Next base: position 12,876,041 of record NC_041065.1, read on the forward strand.
CAAGCATATTGATTATCAATGGTGCTAAAAATATTGCGATATCGTCGTATCAAGATATCGTCACACTCCTATTGCCTGGCATCTGGCGATACAATTCGTATCCCGATACATAGGCCACGATACAATATATTCCGATATTAAAGTATAAGGCGATTATTGCGATTTTTTTTTTAATATATGACTTAAGAAACAACTAATCTGTAAATGTGTACACCTTCATGAGAACATTATGTATGAAATATATAGTATTGGCATATTTTACACATAAAACATTGGCTTTAACATGCCATGTGCTAACAACGTCAAATAAAAAAAATAACATACAATCTGTCTGTGGTTTTTAAACCAACTTTGACTTTAGTGCAACTTAACTGAGGTATATGTCTAGAACAAATGAATGCAGAAAGTTAGTACTTTTTAGATTTTATTGAAAAAACACAAGCTGGTCAACATGCCCAGGTTACAGCACTTCTTTGTGCAGTTACAATGTCTCCTGCAGTGGAAAAGACTTTCCTGGTTGAATAAAGATAATAAAAAAATCGATATGGATGCATTTTGAATCGATCAGAGAATTGCGCGACGTAATATCGTGATAAATCGCTGAATCAATTTTTTCAACACCCCTAGTACCTTATGTTGTTTTTATGATGATTATGTCTGTTTGGCTTGAATCTTTGAAGTGTAGTTGAATGTTGTTAGGGGGACGTGCAATTTCGTCGTACTTGTGCAATGACAATAAAAGAATTTTATTCTATTATCATCTGTGACACAGAATAAAACCCCTTACCTGCATGTTTTGGGACAATATTACTCATTTCCATAATATTTTTTCGTCTAAAACAGATGGCTAAATCTCTAGCAAGTGGAGCATGTCAAATAGTGTACAAAATCTTGAGCTACGTGCTCTTGTATAATTTTAGCTCATGATCTCAAGCACATCTGAAGCACAGAAATATGAAAATAACAACAATAGTTCACTCAATTGACCATGTTAAGCAAGTTTTGAATGTTTTTACAAAGTTTACTAGCCAATAATGACAATAAATGAGGGAAAGCTGATGAAACAGAAGCAAAATGGAATTGGGTAAACTGATACGGAAATGGGTAATCTCTGAAAAGAAAATTAGGAAAATTTTAAACCGTAAACCGGAGGCCCTACACCTAGTTGTCAACGAAGATGCACAGGAAATGGTTTAGCTAGCAACACATAAGCAATTGCCCTGGCCGTAAAGCCTTGGCCCTAAACAGCTGAAGTAGCCATCTCCCTTTTGTCATTTCGAGACATTGATGAGGGTTGTTTGGGAGGAATGTGTTTGGAAAGTTCCCCAACAGCAGTGGGAGTGCAAAACAGCCCGCAGGTGATAAGATCACGACACCCACTCGGCAGATGAATTGCTGGGCTGCCACATCAATCATACAGATGGAAGGAGAGAACACAGAGGAATCACTGAGGATCACCTGAGTGCTGACAGACAATTCCACAGGACCACTAGAATGTGGTATAGCTTCAAATGTGTACGTTCAAAGCATTGGATTCCTCACTGGGTAAAATGGAAGAACGTTCAAATTAATTCCAACACTCAAAACCTGGTTAGTTGGGGATTCTTAAAACCAGTTGCATTATTATTATTATTTTTTTTTTTATTTATTAAAAAGTATAGAAGTAAAAGGGGGAAAATGGAATGGTTTAGTCCAATCACAGTACAGTAATTGTAGATGATGGTTTGAACTTTGAATCTTAAAAAAGCACAGATCTGACTAAGCTGCTAAATGATTAGCTGTAAATACAGGAAAAACATGACAATCACGAGCATCTGCCTGCACATCCTCTCATATCCGCCCCCCCCACCCCCCACTTCTCTCACACGATCCTAAACAACAAAAACGCACACTAGCCTTACATCAACGCATTACGCCCTCCAAACATCTTCACGCGTCCCAGACGTGACACAAACCCAAATCTCTCAAGGCCCTGTGTGCCTACTCGTCATCCCAGACTTGTGAACGTCTTAGCGCCAAGGCCGAGAAAACTGTTCTCATCAAAGGCTGTGATAGCGTACGCCAAATTTAGACGACAGCAGAACAGGGCTATTTCAGCTAAATGTGCAGAAACGACAACAAGCTGCTTGAGTTTTAAGGGCAAGCTGCAAGAAAATAAATAAATAAAAAATGTAGCGCTGTTCTCATAATCGTTATATTTATGATCGCTTAGATAACCGGATTTATATCAACTCACAAACTGTCTTTGTATGACAGTTTGTAATTTTTTTATAGCTTTCAATGTGTGAGTCTTCTATTACTAGTTTGTTTAAAAGTCTAAGAATTCCAAGATGCTATAATGATGCAACAGAAATTCAAAAATTCAATGTTTAAATTACAATGATTCTTTTGAAATATTTTAAACAACTGTGTCATCATGACCAGCAAATCAAACAGGCTACTACTCGGTTTTGTAGAAATAATAGCAGGCAAGGCGCAGTATTCTGTTCACTTCCCTAACTATGAATCATACCGCAGCACAAAAGCTGGTGGAATCATAGCAACAATGTTTGGATCACTTCGCCATCTTGGCTGCTGCCATCACGTACTGTAGAACAAACCGTGCACTAACTGTTGCCTACGGAACACTCATCATTCTTGGTCCTTGGCAGTGGGTCTCAAAGTTAGCCTCGACAAATTTGGAAAAGCTTTTATTTGAGTGTACTGTTTTTTTTTTTTCTTTCCTACAGGTTAAGAGAAAACCTAAACAGTCTTCATTTGACGCACACGTGATAGATTGTTATACAACAGAGGACAATTCAGGATAAATGTCAAAACTGGAGGAGAAATCATTATTCTAAAGCAAAGTATCCATGATGATGTACGTGCAATTCATTACAATTGAGGGGGAAAAAAACAAGAGTATTTTAAGGAGAAATGCGATCAAAAAAGACCAGTCAGAAGAAATGAAGGAAAGCATGGGTGTGTAGAGATCATTAGACCATGACAATGTAAATGGCTGAATACGACTTCCTCTGTGACACATAATACATTATAAAGGACATGAGATGTTATGGAAAAGACACAAATGTACAATAAAACCAGACGCCAGTGCCTAGAAAACACGTATTGTACAGTAAAAATGAGGAAAAAGTGAGCAATTGTGCGGTTGGTCGGTGCAATGCGAAACACAGTACAGTGCAGTGCAGTGCAGTGCTGTGAATGGGCAGGCAGGTACTTTATGAATGGAGAGGATCATGTGACCGCAGCACCTCCTGAAGCAGATATTTCTCACCGACTGTCAACAAGCGCACACAAGGGAGCAGCCCATTAAAACAATACCGGGGGAAAAGACACCTGAACCGGGCGAGAGCACAAAGCACGTCTGCGCCTATGTGGTTGGCTTAGGGCGTCAACGTGACGCCGTTTTCAAAACGCTTCTTCTTTTTTTTTTTTTTTTTTTTTATGAATGGAGATTGTGATATGTAAATGAGTGCGATTGAGAAAAAAAAAAATGGCATCTTAAAAAAGGCTTTGAATGCCGCAGTAAGCACGAAGGGATTTCATTAAAAAAAGAGGATTGGAAGTTGATAGAAACCATGATAGAAACGATGATTATGTTTTGGAAATCATGGCGGACAGCAGTTACACACCGATCGTGGCTGTCAATACAACGCTATCAGATCATTGTGAACTGAACAGGTTTCCATAGAGAAAAAATATATATATATATATATATATATATATATATATATATTAGTCTGGATTGTTGCGACCACATATATACAGTAACAATGCTTACGGATCCAGTACACGTATAAATACGTGAATTTAACTCATCCGAGCCATAGAATTGTGGCCTAATCTGGGTTTAACACAATAGACATTGAAGATAATATTAAAAAAAATACCTACAGCAAATATATGACGATCAGACACCGTTTGTAACGAGTAAACACGTACAGTAACGATCGATTTGAGGGACATAGAAAGCAAACTGTGATGAAATAACAACACTATCACATTTCTTGTGACGCTTAGTGCCCAAACTGTACAATTCCGTGTGTTTAAATGGTGATTTATCCAAATAGGAATATGAACAGCACTCACTCGTTGTTTGGATTTGTTGAATCTTCACTCATTTTTTTCCTCACGGGGACCCAAATCCTTGCAATGGCATCGACGACGCAGTGACGGCGGGATAAAATAGCACAATAATCACCATTTTCCCTATTTCAGATGGTAAGTAAAGGATGCACAAAGGGGCATGCCTGACGTCCCTGTGGAAGTGGAGCTAGCTTCAGCCTTTAGCTTTGCTGCCTGCGACAGGACTCGTGTTAAATCGCAAGGAGGAATGACAATCGGTGATTCATTTTATCCTCCGTGGAAGTAGAATCCAACCACAAAAAACACGCCGTCGACACCATAATCTCTTCCAACCCAAAAAATATAAAAAATAAAAATAAAGCAAAAATAAAAATCCCCCAGCTGCTGTGAAACGAGTATATATCCTCAGAAACGAAGGCAGAAGCTGTTGCAGACACTGAGGTTTGGCAGGTTATTTATGGCTGGCTGTCGAGCATCCATTCGCCAACTTCGGGTCCAGGACACTAGCACTTGAAAAAAAAAAAAAGAAAAAAAAAAAAAAGCAGCAGCAGCTTCTCCGTACAACGTGTCCGTTCAATTTGCAGTAAAAGCATCCAAACACAATGTGGGTGTTCAGCTGCTGGCGAGAGCTATCAAACACGCAGGGGGGAAAAAAGCACCAAATACTTGAAAATCCCGTGAGAAGTTGGTTTACATCTGCTTTAATCGAACTCCATTTTCAACTCGGGAGGGGGGACGGGACGAAACGTCGGAAAACTGGGCGGATGTGTCGACCCTCGCTTGAGAAAAATAGATCCTTCCGCGACGTAGTAAAAACACAACACTGCTGAGCTCAAACGTGCTCAAATACCACTATAAACGTGTGTTTTGCCGATACAGTAGTGAATATTGAACAGAACTCTAAACACAGCTGGTGAGTATTGTAGAACTACGTGCGTTTACGTCCAAAGTTAACCTAAAATAGTCCCCTTAACATCCCAAAAGAAGTTTCCCTTCAATCACGCATTGATACCAGAGGGAAGCGTCCGTGTGATAGCACGCGAAGTAGAGCATAATCTGTGGGGAGGACCTGGATTGAGACTTCGTTCATTACTACTTAATGTGTCGTTTATATTTAAAAAGGCTGGAATGCAGTTTGTTATGACCTGCAGTCTATTCAAGATCCTTCTGTAAGGAAGTGAATGCAGATGTGGAACCGCTGCAGCACGTGGAATTACATCAGACCCCCTTCATGGTTTCTGTGGCAAAAGCCAAGAAAGTATTATGATCATTTTGTTTTATTTATTTTTTATTTATTAAATAAAATAATTCAATATTTTATTTTTAAATAAATAAAATAAATCATTTTATTTATTTATAATAAATTTTCTCAATAAAATACATTATTTTATTTGTTTATACGGTGCCATTTTTAATTTTATTTCTAAATATAGAAGACAGTTGTTTGGTGCATAATTACTCTTTTGATATATTCATTATATATGAATTTATTCAGACATTGGAAAAACATTTTTTTAGATGATTTTCAGATTATTTGGGCCAGTCTTTATTGTCAAAACAAAGAATATATAATTTATTTATTTTGTTAATTTAATTAATTAATATATTTATTTATTTTTTTTAAAGAAAAAAAACAAACACATTTTATTCAGGCACTTTGCATGGCTACTCTATCACTACTGTTTGTAGTGTAGGTGTGTTTGAATGTGGGATAAACAATGTTTAAAGCACCTTCTGACTATTTATTATTAACCACACTATCAGTAGACTATTTCACCATTTAAGTCCATCAATATGTTGCAGTGCCATTTTTTTTTTTTTTTTTTTAATTTGTCCAATTCATAACTTCCGACTGCAATGAAACTAAAACTACTTTCTTATCTATTTCAAAATCTCTCTGAAGATGCTATAGTTAATGAAGCTACAACTGAAAATGGCATTTGCACAAATAAGTATTGAGCTGTAAATGATAAGCAAATTAAAAACTGTATTTATTAATAATAATTGTACATATCCTAGTGTATTGCACTGATAGTGTAAAAACTGTTGAGAGATCTTGAAATCATTTTCTACAGTGGCTATCAAATTAGTTCAGGAACCCCTCGGGTCCACAAGCTTTAGACTGTGAACCAGTGTCATTTGGTATATATAACTCTAATACAGATAGTTATCATTATATGTATATCATTTTGTTTCTCTTCATGAATCATCCCACACAAAGTAGCAGTATTATATACCCACTTCATCAAAGGGTGCATTTGCTAAGAATAAAACTAATATCTAGGACATCTGAGAGGACATATTTCAGTAAATATGTTGTAATATGGTCTTTCTTCCACAGGATCCTTGACTCTGATATCTTCAACAAATCTCTTGAATTTGACTTAACAAAACCAATTACCAGCAATGCGGTGTGTGCACTCCAGAATAAAAGAAGGACTTTTTGGAAGTAGGCCAAAATAAGTGATTTTTGAAACCAACCCAGCTGTGTATATTTAGTTTATGTATTTCTAACCTGCTTCTGCCACTCTTTGCAAACTTAAAACCACAACGTCAAGGCTGCCTAAATCTGCCTCCTACTGTATAAAGTGGTCCTTGGCCACAGCCATATCAATGACAACAATGTTTTATTTAATTTGAAAATAAAATATATATATGTCTGCCTCGCAAATGTCTTATGTGCTAATACCTCTTAAAAGTGAATCGTTGGTCTGGTTGCATAAGACTTGAATGCTATTGGATTTCTGTGCTGTGTGGAGAGGCAAGAGATCAGGGTAAATGATTCTGCCTGGTTGTCATAGTTACAGCATGTTGTGTGAGAAGTTTCATGCAGCTTGTGCCACAGCCTTATTGTGCTGCCATTTAAAACATCCATCTGTGTCATGGTATACATATGACACATACATGTAGAGGCTTCTCCGCACCTGCCGTCTTGACACATTTAAAAAAAAAAAAAGAAAAAAAGAGAAAAAAAAACCTTGATAGTTGATAGGATGCTTTATGCAAGTTGTAATGATTTGACAATGGATTTAAACATTCAATTGTTGAAATGCCTTTCCACCAGACATTTGTTTATATATCTATATATATATGTATAACAAGGACAAGACCACTTGTCCTTGTTACAACTTGTGTTGTCTTGTCCTCCATACCTGCTTATCCTTTAAAGCCTTTGGAGCCTATCCTGGTGGGCTCAAGGGGTGCTAGGTTAAGTATACTGACACATTATAACAGACAAGATTTGGGGCCACAATCTCTAAAACAGTGTTTCTCAAATGGGGGTACCCCTAGAGATACGCGATGGCACTACAGGGGGTACTTGTGAGAGAGAGAGAGAGAGAGAGAGAGAGAGAGAGAGGGGAACATTTATAAATGAAAGCATTAAAAATATGGGATTTTATAATGTTTATTTTTAGTCAAAAATGACAATTATACTAAATATTACCAGTAACACACAAAAGGACAACAAAGACACTCAATGAAAAATGAAAAATACACAAGATCACTACAACATACTTAAAAATAACAGAGAAACATACAAAATGACATGAAAAAAACAACAACCAAACAACACCAAAAACACACCAAATAAGAGAAAAATATATAGAATAAAGGCAAACTACAACAAAATACACAAAAAAACACACAAAATGATGATATAAATTATCTTGATTAGAACATGAATTGAAAATACAAGGGTCAGTCTTGGTTGCACACCAGGCGGGAGTTGACTGGAACTGATTAAAAAAAAAAACTGATGCAATAAATCTATTCAGGAGGCACTAAATACCGTTTCCTTCCACTTTTTTTTTTTTAACAAAATGAGATTCTTTAAAATGTGTGTTATCACTCATTCATTCCATCATTATGCTCTATAGGTGTTTTTTCATAATATTCTGAGCAAAATGTTGCAGTCGGACAAAGGGGGTAAAAGCAAGAGAAAGGGGGTACTAGAGTCAAAAAAAGTTTGAGAATCTGCTCTAAAATGTAATGTAATTATCAGACGCACAGAACACTAAAGGGCCTATTAGCTAAAAGGTATAGTAGTATTAGGTTCTGCTCAAGAAGGAAAACATATCAGTTTAAATAAAAAACTAAAATTAATCAATGAGCAAGAATTTTTCCCATCAGTGTGCCTTCATTCTGTATTCAAAGTTGAAGAAGTCAGCCTTCTTTCTCATCACACAACTATGGATGACCTCAGTGCATTTCCTGTGTTTTTCACACTGAATATCTCACAATGTAGAACAGTCAAACAAGAAACAGGATGTTCAGCTAGCAGTCGTCCCTTGACCCATCACACAGTCACTCTTTTTACAGGCAGTGGAAAAAGCTAACATTACTGTTCCAACAAGGAGCCGCAGAATAGAGAATGGGTATAGTTCAGCCACAGTTTGCAGTCACACTGGATATTTCAAGACTATGGCCAAAAGGTTCTGTAGAGAATACACTGATGGAACTTGAAACAAAGATAGTCACACATTTGATCCCATTTGGCTAATAGTTATGCAACAAACCCAAACTCTATGCTTGTGGAGTGTAAACCGAGTGTCTTTTTGTATCAACAGGAAGTTATTCAATTAAATTCACTGTAACTGCAAGACCTTCTTAATTGTACCGTGACATTTTTTCAATTACTATGCGTAGTACTGAACAACAACACCAAATCATTAAGAAGGGAATTTCTTGTTCCAATTGTCATAGAAAGTATCTTCTCTGTCTTTGTGTTGGAGATAAAGCAGACTGGTGGAACTGAAGGCAAATGTCGAGATGGCATTGAACATGAACAAACCTGGCCAAAAGGTGTGGCTCAAACACAGAGGTGCTGATTTTAATGGCCTGTCAGCTGAGCACAACAATGCATACCTATGATTACTGCGGGTTTGGCCTCGGAAGCCTGTAACTTTTAGGCAAACTAATTATGGGTTGGTGAGTAAAGAAGGTGTAGTGGCTAGAGGGGAAGGAAGTGTAAATGCCTTCCGGCGTGTTTGATGTGTCGTGAACTCAACTGTCTGTCTTCTTCTAACAGTGTGCATGACCAGAAAAAAACTGCAGAATCAAGGCAAAAGTTCTCCTGCTTATGAAGTTTAAAATCTCAGGTTACAAAACCAACAATGATGAATGGGAATGGTAGACATTTCTATATAAGCAGAGGTGAAAGTAATGAATTACAAGTACTCACGTTACTGAGTTGCTTTTGTGGGTACTATTTCTAAATCAGTCATTTTACTTGTACTTAAGTATGTTTTAAAATAAGTAATTTTTGCATTTCTAAACCCAACCGTGACTGAGTAAGTTATTATTTTTTGTTTTAAAATGAAATGACCAGACAACAATGAAATGTTGTAAACGTATAATGCGCCGCACCAAAACAGCATCGAATGCTGGTTATTTTCTCCGTTTTCATAAAATTAGCTCTATTTAGAGCCTGAGTTTTTTTTAATTATTATTTTGAATACAATTCACTGGTGTTATTATTATTATTATTATTATTATTATTATTATTATTATTATTATTATTATTATTATTATTATTATTTATTTATTTTTTTTTTAAACATAATTGTTCATGTTGACAAACCTTTTATTTTATACAGATGTCTTTGTGGAAAATACAGTTCCAATCTTGCACGATTTGGTCTCTTCCTTTATAACTTTATACATGAGCTGTTTTCTGTATGCTAGGGAACTGTGGCAAGGTTTATTACCAAAAATAAATCTTGTGGGTTAAAGTAGCTCAAAACTTTTACTTTGAGTACTATTTAATTGAGCTACTTTTTACTTGTACTTGAGTATTTCATGTATGACTTACTTGTACTTGAGTACATTTTCTCAATCAAGTAACAGTACTTCTACTTGAGTAGGATATATCAGTACTTTTTACACCTAAAACAACATATGGGAATACATGTTCAATTCAATAATTCGTATATCTATGTTCTCAATATTTCTAGTGTTAAGTTTACCTGTTGTGCCAGTTTTGATATCTCACTTAAATAAAAAACAATTGAGGAACTAGCTTACACTTGGCCTATTTAGTATACTCGTGACTCTGCTGCTTCCTATTGTTTGTATGGTGTGCGTGGGCTTAATTGAGACCTGATCTAGCCGGGGAAGCTGTGTTTAGGGTGAGGTGGACAGGCCTTTGTTACTGCCTGAGGGGTGTTTATTTGGGCGGCTTCAGTCGGCTTCCCTGTAATCATCATTCAGCTCCACAGGATAGAGGGAATTAATGAATGTGTTGGAGAGGAAGTTACAGATGACTATTTACCATACTCATGGGAATGAGAAGGAACAGCAGGAAAGACAGCAAAAGTTTGGTGTTTTGGGGTTTAAAGCCACATGTGGTTGTATGTGGCTCTCAAAGGCTGAAAGGGGAGGGGCATATACAGATGTAAAAATCCATTATACTACTTTGGTATTTTAGATGATACAGAAAAAGTTAAAATTCTTTGTTTAGTTATACCTATTTTTACATATTTTGCTACTGTGTGCTTTCACTAAGATTAATAACATTCAAGTTTGAGGGACAGAAACAGCAGAAACATGCGAGTACAGCTAGCTTTTGCACAAAACTCAAAAGAGATTGTCTGACTAGAAACAGCAGCAAAACATGCTAGTAACCCCCCCTCCCCCCCACCCTTTTTTTATTTTTATTTTTTAACAAGCAGAAGATGATGTTTTAATTGTTTGGTAATTAACCTTTGGAGTTAGAGGTCCTTCTTTACGATTTAGGGCCGCTACGCTAATAAAGGGATTTTGTTATTAAGTCCATTGAGACTGTCGTACCATCTGCGCTACTATCCAGCAAAGTTTTCTCTACAGTGGTTTATTTGAAATGGTATATATAAATATATTTTTAACGTGAACATTTTGGTTTTAGACACTGTTGACACTGTCATTTGTAAAAAAACTACACACATACACGTAATAAAACAACAACTATAGCCAGCAATTGGTTTCCAGTCCTGGGTGTAATTGTGAACTAAAAATGTGGACAAAGAAAGAGAATACATTTAGCAGAATAAATTAGAGGTCGACTGATACGGGATTTTCAAAGGCCGATGCAGACACCGATTTAAAAAAAAAAAAAAAAAAATCAGCCGATGGAAGCTGATATTTGAGGACGATATACAGCACATTGATTTTGACAGACTCTTAACAATTATTGAACTTTAAATATACTGGTACAAAACCAAGTAAAACAAAAATCATATTTTGTCAGGTACTATTGTATTATATCCTCATCCTATTATATTAAGATTTTATTTGTAAGATTATTGGCTTCTACCTCTCCCATGCTTTTATTATCATTACTTTTTTTTTTGTATATTCATGCATCCGAATGGATGCTTTTTATGTTTTTTTTTCCGTTAACGGCTACTCTAAAGTGCTCAAAAATATTTATTGTTTTTTCAATTAAAAAATAAAAACCGGCCGATGACCAATGTTGAAAAAAGTCCATATATTGGTCGACCGCTAGAATTAATTTCAATATGAACAGAGGTAAAGTTATATTTAATTATGTTATAGAGATTCACCATTCGTGAATGTCTAAATTCAGAGACAAAGAGCCAACAAATTTTGCCCCATTTTATGGAGGTTATGACCCCTTTCAACAGTCAAGCGCAGGAAATCAATAATTGATTGTGACACTATTCAGAAAGCATCCACATTGTTACTAATTCCATAAATCTTTTGAGTTTCATTTAGAAATACAGGTAAAAAAAAAAAAAAAAAAAAAAAAAAGAAATACAGGTAAAAGGAGCAAACCACCGTCTTTTTTTTTTTTTTTTGAATGAGTGTGCGGCTCCAAATATAATATTTTGAATTTATTTGCTATACGTTCAAGAAACATATAGTAAAACCTTCTGAGGATGTTTAGCCATAAAAATTTCTATTTTTCATAACATACATTCCTACTCGTTTTGAAGGGACTTTTTTTGGGACATCAATGAAGCATAAATGAACCTTCACCACATTCCAGTCACATTCATGTCTTTTTCTTTTTTTTTGGTGTCATATTTATCATAAGTGGTGTAATTTATAAAATTGAATGTAATCTGCCACAGCAAACCCATTCATTAAAATGAATTCACTATTGTGCATTTAGGTGTGTTAAGTGTCCTCTCCTGGAACAACTAAAAGCAAGAACAATGTATTTTTTGCAATAAGAAGAGAATTCATGTTTTGAATAGTCTGAGTCAGACTTTTACTATTTTAAGAAAAGGTTCAATCATCTTCAAAGTTCCTACAACTTCCTTTCATTCCTAAAACCAACCCACACGAGCATTTTTTTGGCTTGTAACAATGACTTCCCCCAACATGCCACCCTTCAGCTTCTCTTTCCCCCATGGCCTCCTTCATTTAATCCTCCCGCTCATCTGGGAAGCAGCACCCCCTGCATAAAGACACTTATTGTACCCACATTATTTGATTGTTTTCAGATGTTGGACCTTTCCTACACAAAAGAGGAAGACCAGGGTTTGTTTGAAATCCTTGGGCGACTGGGCCGTTGGATGGTCACACGGCAAAGATGGGAGGAGGGAAATTGAGATTGGCATGGGGCTAAAAGGGTAGACACACGAGTCAGGAAGTGACCCCTGCAATGCCAGATTACAAACAATGTCTTCTCTCAACTCCTGCAGTCCTTGCTGTGGAACACAACACCCCTACGTCAGCTGAAGGGGCGGCGCTTGCAGGAAGGACGCTTTTTGCCCTACGTCTCCTCCTCAACGCTGCATCCATTCATTGAGTCGTAGTGGCTGAGGGGTGAGGGTAGTAGTGGGGCCAGGAAGGCACTTCACTGATGAAAAGTCGCCACATGGAAATGGATGAGAAGTGGGCTGAGTGGGGGTGGTGTGAGGGTTTGCAGGGCGTTGAGTGTGAGAAGGGCGGGAATTGGCTTGCAACCAGCAGACATGAACTAGGGTGTAAAGGGGAGGAAAGGGAGGGCGGCAAAGGGATGGTGATGGGAAATGTAAGAATAAAAGGAGTGAGGGAGAAAGGACAAAGAGTAACGGTCCGATTTAGGGCTTGACAGGATTTGGAGCCCTGTGTCAAAAAGCATGTAATCAACAGGCTTTTTCTGAGCCTTGTGGAGGAATATTGTGGAGGGAAGTGGCTTGATAGCAGTGAATGCCACTTTGTCTTTACATTTAGTCAAACTCGAAGTCGAGACTGACATTGCAGAAGGCCGTCACCAACGTGCAAATCCCTCTTTGTCATATGTCCCTTCAATTTTTCATTTGGTTATGTTCAAACTATCCTTGTTTTCAATCTATAACCTCCTTCTAAAAAGGTGAACGTCTTCTGTCATCAATTATGACAATCTGGCGTTTTCTGTGTTATCAGAGTCAAAAGACTCAGACACACACACACTCACACGCGCACACTCCACCCCCGTCTACACTGTCATGAGTGACTCACAGTGCATCACAGCACCACACAAACTTCAAACGAAGCCTGGCTGTACATTCACAGTGTATTCAATTCCTGCTCTTTAAATAGATCTGCCTTCTCCGAACAGAGAAAAATCCATGCATTAAAAACGATTCAATCATACAAGACTTCAAGTGATTGTGTTTTCACATCCTTTAGCACAAAGCAGAAACATTGACGCTCAGATAAAGCCGAGTACCTATATCAGACAGAATGCACGTCAAGTGGCCTTTAATACATGCTAATATATGGATTCCAACCTGAACGTGGTTGTAGGCCAAATGCATATTTTTTCGTGGGTAAGAAATTACAAGTTTAGGTCACACTATGTAATGTAGTGTCTATGTGCACGTGTGTATCTGCGTGTGTGTTCTGGAATGCACCTGGCCTGATAGGCAGGCAGAAGAATGCTGAATACTGTCTCTCGCCCAGGGAGGCAGGGCTGGAATGTGGCCCAGGCCCTAATTCTTCTCTTCACTGCACAGCACAGGACAACAGCAGGTTTTTACACACAAGAGGAAGCAAACACACACACACACATACATACACACACACGAACACAAATGAACAAACTTCTCTGAACTGCAACCTGAGAGCAATTAATTTTTTCTTTTAGAGCTTGGGCTGTGTAATTTTCATTGCTTCATGCATTGTTATTAAGTCGTTCCATGGCGCTGTAAATTCCAAACAACAGAGTAAGCTTACAGCCCCTTTTAAAACCTGCCAAATGTCCTGCCCCTTCACTTTAAACCCCCCCAGGTCCCAATACACTGTGGATGGCTGGAGCCTTAGTACACAGGATGTCAGTAAGACAGTCTGCGATATGTAGCTTCATTACAGAGTGCAGACCTTCAAATGATATCCGTATGTATAGAGGCACTTTATTACTATACGTATTGATATTTGATTATTATAATTTGTCCAATCTTGAATGAAGTTCTGTGAGAGAAAAATAATTTTAAAAATTAAGAGTGAAATTGTTGGGGGGGAAAAGGATTAATGCGTTGTTTTTTCTTTCAAAATATAAATACAATTAATGTTTTTTTTTTTCCTTTTTTTTTTTTTAATAAATTTTAAGTCACCACCCAGCTTCCACTTTAATACTCAATTCAGTCCTATAAAAACATATGTTTCCGAGAATTGAACCTGACCCTGCCATAGCCTTGCCGTTGAGCTTAGGTCAAAGGTTTACTTGTATGTTTTTGGTCAAAGAAAAACTTTAGTATTCTTGTCATTTTTGTATTTGCTGCAGATGTTTCTGTCACTTCTCAGTAAGCTCACTGCCTTTTAGTCTTGATATACTGACATGTCTGAATATTTTTGCATTGCTTTTTAAATTGTAAAATCTGCAAAGCTAATTTCAAAGCTTCGTAAATAGAAAGACCAAAAATAAGATGAGTGCTTGGCAGTGAATAAGGACAAACATCACATAGATTTTCTCTTTTTGTTTTTTTAGTTTAAGTTATCCTAGTGCAGGGGTGTCAAACTCATTTTTGCTCAGGGGCCAAATACAGTGCAGTTTGAGCTCAGGTGGGCCACAGAATAGTTCAAAATAAAGTGTAATTTTAACACTAATGTGCCGTAGTTTTCACTTGAAAGTCGCCGACAATATCCAAGCAATAAGTGACGAATATCAGCCCCTGCAGATCAACAGAGACTATTGTTTTTTTTGTCATTCAGAAGACTTTTGTGGGAAAAGTTATTTTCACTATTTGCAATAAAACAAGACTGCAGTGGTGAGATATAGGCACAAAAGCCCTTGCAAGCATCATGTCATTTGATCAAACGTATGTATTTGAAGGGACAAAGATAGCTACAACTTAAATATTTGGTCATTTATGCAATGATTCATGTTTCCTTTGTCATTTTTACTTTTTCCTGTGGGCCGAATTGGATAATCTTTAGAATAGAATAGAATAGAATAGAATAGAATAGAATAGAATAGAATAGAATGCCTTTATTGTCACTGTACGTAAGGGCCAGATTTGGTCCCCGGACCTTGAGTTTGACACGTGTCCTAGTGAGACGAATACACCAATCACACATAGACACAACATTATTGAACACTTCTTTGTGCTCAGGAATGTAAAACTGTTTAATTGACTTGATAATTTGAAGAAAACCAATGCTATTCACACATTCACAATAAAAGGGGCTAAACTAGTTCAAAATAGACTACCCGCTGGTCTACATATAGCTGGTAGATCCTAACCAGCCTGGACATCTGTTTCAATGCAGTTGCACTTGAGCTACTTTACTGGGATGCACTTGATGGATTGTCTGTACATGTGAAAGGGGAAGGAGTCACGTGTAACCATGTAGGTGTATGAATGAACAAGCAGCTACCCTGTTGCTAGGTGAAATTTGAAGCTCGTTGTTGTCTTGGGCTTTCTTTTAGCCTATACTGCCACCAAGTGGTCATATGTGTTACAAGTTTAGACTCAATAAAATATCAAATAAAATGGCAGAACTCATCAAAATGAACCACTGATGGGCATTCCTGTGCTGCTGAAGTGTTTGTTCCACTTATGATGCAACATAAACATAAACCCAACAGAGTAATGTTTCAGTGAATTTTTAATACTTTAAAATATTATCAAAGGGTATTTTGGGAAAAAATTTAACCAAAGCAAATGTCAACAGATTGGAATTAGGCATCAATGTCAAAAACATCAAACTGAGGATGAATCTTTAGATAAGAATTATTTTATCTAAAAATAGTTTTGGATGAAGACCTGTTTTCTTTACAATGGCTCCCTCTAGTGGCTGAGGACATATAAATCAAAATATGCCAGAGAATATCATTTAGCCTTGATAAGGATTCAATAACATATACTCAACAAAAATATAAACGCAACACTTTTGTTTTTGCTGCCGTTTTTCATGAGCACAAAAGACCTATTTCTCTCAAATATTGTTCATAAATCTGTCTAAATCTGTGTTAGTGAGCACTTGTCCTTTGCAGAGATAATCCATCCCACCTCACATGTGTGGCATAGCAAGATGCTGGGGTGTGGGGTGGCCACATGAAAAGGCCACCGCACACTGGGGTCATAAAACCAGTCACTATCTGGTGTGTCCACCATTTTCCTCACACAGTGCAACATATTTCCTTGGCAGAGAGTTGATCAGGGTGTTGATTGTATTCTGTGGAATGTTGTTCCACTCCTTTTCAATGACTGTGTGAAGTTACTGGATATTGGCAGGAACTGGAACACGCTGTCGTATACGCCGATCCAGAGCATTCCAAACATGCTCAATGGGTGACATGTCTGGTGAGTATATGCTGGCCATTCAAGAACTGGGATGTGTTCAGGTTCCAGGAATTGTGTACAGATCCTTGCAACATGGGGCCGTGCATTATCATGCTGCAACATGAGGTGATGGTTGCTGATGAAATGCACAACAATGGGCCTCACACTTTACATACATTTTAGTTTATCCTCAAGGTTAAAGTGGTTCATCAGAGTTGATGTTCCACACTGACGAGCATTCAGATGGTAGAGCAGCAGTTAGTAAACTATGACCATCATGTTTATCAAGGGAAAAATATCATTAATTTGGTTTATAATACAATACGGTATCGGCTTTTGTGTTCCTTAACTGTCCATAGTTGGCAGGGTGGGGCCCCCAAAAGGTATCCCGCTTAAGACCCCAAGATGTCTGGGGCCGGCCCTGTATGTTACATATAGTTAGTGCAAAATGTTTTACTCTGAGTGACCACCAAGACATGGAGATATTCTTAATCCATGAAATGCTCCACAAACTGCTACAATGTCTTTATTTCACTCATTCTCTTCAGATGAGACTCAGGTCGCAGCTTTGGTGAGCCTTTCTTTTCTTTTGTTTTTCATTCTCTATTATTTCAATTTCAGGTAATTCTGCAAATGGAATTTCTTCAGTTGATATATAAAGGAGAATAATGCTGAAAACAACAAAAAAAACAGGGTTGTATAAGCTTCTAGGAATTCCTTCTATTAAAGCTGCAGTGGCTGATTCCTTAAACACTTATTAGTGGGGGTTGGGGAAGCATCGAGCATCCATGAACATCAGAGAGTTTGTAGACTGAAAGCCAGACGGAGAGATGACTTTATCAGAGACATAAGATGGATGAAAAAAAAAAACTTAGTTTGAATTGTTTTGGAGGTATAAGCCCACATCCAATGCGTTAAACCACACGGCTGTCTCCTCAGGGGGTGTCAACCACACTTTGATCATTGGGGCGCGTTCATCTGTTACCATGGAGGGATGAGTGTCACTGTCATTTAACATGCCAGTGTGTATTGTGATGTTTGCATGTGCATCCACACACCCTCACATACAGGAACTGTGATCCATCCACTGTCAGTTTATGGCATCTTCTTGGCTACAGATGTGTCCATTGCATCAAAGTGTGCCAAAAATACTCCTGAGGTGAACACTTGTTCGAAGTTTATTTTGATTCTTCAAATGTGAAATGTGAGTTTTGTGTGAATGTGTGAAACCAACATCGAGTCTTCCCTGATGCTCTTTTATTAAAAAATACATATGGGAACTTGATTCTGTGCTAGTTTAATGACAAATGTTAAACCATTTGAATGAATTATAATATTTGACACAATTGGTATTTTAATGGGTGCTTTAGTTACTCTATCCATGTACTATACTTTTACAGGAACACAATGTGAGTTGAGTATTTAGATCTATGTACTCAGTAATACCGATGACTGATAGATGATTTAAATACAGCTGATGATTTGTTTGCTTACAAAGCTATACTGACATTGCTCTTTCCAACCAAACGGTCTAAAAAACAATTAAAATAGGACTTTTTAAATGATAAAAATAAATTTCTGGTATTGAACTCCAGTATCAAAGCATTGTAAGTTCATAACTCAGTATCAGATCTGATACCTAAACCAGTATCATTATGGTGACATCACTTCTATTTGCAATGAAAGATGTTTTTCAAATCGGGGTCTGTGTATTTTTTAATTAAATCATATTGTGGTTTTCATAACAAAATGCAAATGTCAAGGCAGGCTTCAAAGGTAATCTGGCATTCAGTTTGAGCGTGGAACTAGGCTATTTGAGATTTTTATATAAGTTTATATCAATAAATGTATTTGGCAACAAAACGTCTTTTCAAAACAAAGTTTGCAGCTTCCTTCGAGGTGGGCATGTTTTTTTTTCTCTCCCTAAACACACATTATTCCAGTTTTCTCCAGCAGTCCAAAATACATGCAGTAGCAAGCAGATAATTATCCTTACTCTTTTTAAACTTTGAATAATTTGTTGTTTAAATTAGTTAAATTTGTATACAGTGTAAAAGCTAGTTTTTGCTAATCATAGATATAAAAACAAATAAATGAATAAAAAACAGACATGATGTTTACATTTTATTTCTATTTTTTATGAAAAAAAAAAAAAAAAGAGTAAGGTTCAATTAACCTGCACTTTTTTTTTTTCAATGTATTTATTCATTTTTTTTAATTTGTAGTGCCAGAAGGTCATAAAACATCTGGCTGTTTATACCCAACAGGGCAGTCACACAAAATGTCCACCAGAGGCCGCTGTTACAACAGGAGTTGGACCGCTTTCTGGTTGCATATGTTCACCAGACCTTTTCGTCTTAATATAATGATGTTTTTACTTATTCTATATTCTTGAACAAATGAAAGTATAAACCTAGTAGTACAAGGGTTATGGTGATTGATATACAAAGGGTGGAAACATCAACGTGGCAAGTCAAACACCAACAATAAGCTATGGAATAAGACTTGAAGAATACTTTAAAAGTTGGAACCAAATTACCAGGTTGACACATCTGCCTAATCTCATTGGCTCCCAATAGATTTAAAACAATGATAACATTTTGTGCTTCAGTTATTTAGCGCTCCCACACTTTGGCTATTTTTTTTAACAGTTAAATGATCCTGCAAGAATAATTTCTTCTGTTACACACATTACAATTATTTTTGTGCTGCTTGACACAATTTATTTTTGTGCTGCACTGCACAAATCTGTGTCAAGCTGCTAAGAGAAAATTGCAAATTGATGAATATTACTAGGATTTATCACTTGAACCATATATCTTACCTGAAAGCTGATATCTGGAGTTTCTGAGAAACATCTCGATGTCCCGCCCTCAGCTGCTCCATTTCCTCCCACTGCCTCTGCAATCTACCAGAAGCCACGCCTCTACTTTTCTGCAGGCGCATCATGGAACATCACAAGGTCGCATTGATATAGGTCTATGGGTCAGGTAAGAGCCAAACGCATATTTACCTGTTTGCTGTTGTGACGCGCAGCCTTGTTTCCGTGCACAGTTCCACATTCACTTTGATTGACAGTCTCAAAAACAGGAAGTCGGAGCCTATTGGCTTGAGCGCACTTGGCGATTGTTTCCATTTGTATAGGGGTCTATAGGACGAAGGAGGGACTTATATACATTAATGTATATGAATGACCGCCGGTAGTAAAGCATAGTAAAACACTAGTTAGGTATTTTTTCGCATTTAAAAAGAATCATACATAAACATAGATTTCTGATAAGTTGTAACAGCACAAAATAACTTCCAATCAAAAGACATGAGTTTGAAAGTCATGTCTCGCAGCAGGAAAATGTTGCAAGTTGTACTTTGTGATCAATCAATCTTTGGATAAAGGAGGATTATCCTAGTCATTCATCTTGCAGGTTTAAGGCTTTATAAGACTGAATAGGCTTCTTGCATAATATGGCGATAGTTGACGCTCGAGCTGGAGTCAGTACTTCCGGTCACAACTTCCAGTGATTTCATCAGGATAGCGGGAGTTTGCAAAGGTGAGAAACAACAGCGTAAAGAGGGTTAAATCCCCTAAAATGAGTGTTGCATTCAAGTGAGACGTGGCTTTCAGAGAGTGAGAACCTCAGCACTTCATTGCTGTGTGTCGTTGTGAACATGTCATCATGCTACAACAAAACACAGTTTTCATTCATTCCCTGTTGACACGTACCTGAAATACAGAGGGATTACTCCAATCTGAGCAAGAACACATCTACAAGTCTGTAGATGTGTAGATTTTAATGTGACTGTGGAGGGCATGAGGTAGCTGAAAAAGGGAATCGTACTTTACTTTATTATTTTGCTTGGAATGAATACAAACCTGAACTGAATCATAACATATCCTAGCCGCGAGAGTGGACATGGGCTTGTCTGTAAACAATCACACTTACTGGTTCAATAAACGGGAAGAGATTCAAATTCTGATGTAGCTGGTTATGATTTACAGTGCGCATAAACGGGACTGAATCATAACATAATCTAACCACTAGAGCAGACATGGGCTCTTCTGTGAACGGTCGCATTTACAGACCTTGGAGTCGCTGTTAGTTTACCAATAAACGGGAGGAGATTCATCACCTTTATAATAAGTACTGACGAGGCCACTGGGAGTGAGGTCCAAGGCTAAGGCAGTCTAACTTGATAATACTGTATCATGTTTTTCTGCAGTCAGTGCCTTCTCCTCGCCCTTCTCTCTCTGCTCTGTTTCAGATGTCGTGAAGCTGATGATGGCAGTTCCTGACCTGTGGTTTATGGCTCAACTAGTCTGGGACACTCTGATGTTCTATCTCTCCATCCTGTTCTGTTGGTCCTTCTGTTCACTAACCCCAACCAGTAGAAGCAGATGGCTGCCACCTCTGAACCTGGTTCTGCTGGAGATTTCCACCTGTTAAAAGGAAGTTGTTTCTTCCCACTGTCGCTAAATGCTTGTTCATGTGGATTTTGGTGAGTTTTTGCTTTATTAATATGCATTTTATTATTTGATAGTGCTATGAGATTACCTTTTTTTTTGTAATTTACGCAATATAAATAAAGATTAAAACCTGTGCGCAGATCGAACAAGTTTTGGCCCAGAGCTACACTCAGACTCAGACTTGGTTACTGAAGTGACTTTGGATCACGATTACTGTGTGGTCCCTCAAACAGGAGCAAGGGAAGGCAATTTGGTAGACAAGAACAAAGCTCTACGTCTCCAGGTTAAGGAGCTACACAACAGTTAAAAACTTTGCCAGCGTTTTGGGATAGTGCGCCCCTCTGCATCAGATGATGATATGCGATTTTATAGAGGATTGAATCTTACAAAAGTTTCATGGCATTTTGGACATTAATTGGACCTGCTGTGATCCACAAGATGGTTCACATAACCAGCGCCAAGACAGCCTCTACTAGTGTGTGTCCTCACCAAGATCCTCTGTACCAAGCCATGAGCGATGTGTAGCTGCGTTTTCATTACCCTTAGAAATCTAAATAGCACAATAAAAACTGGTAATGGAAATGCATGAATTTTGAAAAAAAAAAAACCCAAATATCACTAAAAGGTTTTCACGCTTTCATAAGGAGGAATTTCAGATGTTTTTCTACATTGAAAGGTTTCTCAAAAGCACTATGGAAATACTTTTTCCACAAATACACGTCACAGAACATGACATACCCGTGACGTACTTGGTCACATGACCACTTCTCTTTGTAAAAACATGGCGCAGTACGTGTAGACGGAAGAGGAAACCGGTACATTTCTAAGCATTATACTATAAAATGATGACTGCCACATTAGACGTGAAACAACAAAGGAATACGGAGTGTTATACGGAGGTTTTGAGCATCCATCTTCCTGCAGCGAAGTCTCGCGCAGAATGAGATTTCAGGGGAGTTATGCGGCTCCTGCTCAAAACAACCTTCAATGAAGCAATTAAAAAATACTTTGTCAACATTTAAAAAATAGCTTTAGTTTAGCAAAAAACTGTAATGGAAACCCAGTTCATGTGTCTGTGTGGTGGGCGTTTGTAACCATATTTTAACTTTGCAAAGCATTTTGAACAGCATTATTTTGTCCGATAAGTGCTTGATAAATAAAGTATAGTCAACATTGTATATATATAGTATAACTAGATATATTAATATGTGTTAAATATATAGTAGTTAACGTAACTATATTATTATCATTAACATGACATGCATATTAGGAGCTGTAGGCCTAATAACATCAGCATCTCGCTTGCCCAGAAGTAACCAACCGCACACTTAAGAAAGCGGAAGTAGAACGGAAGTGGAGTCCTGCACAGAGCGAAGTCTGCTTTTTAAGGAAATAAAGTTTTTACTCATCGTGAGTGCTTTATATGTTGGGTTTAATCCGTAATTAACAACACATTTGGATTTCTATCAGACAATAACTCTTGATTTGAAGTAAAAAAAAAAGTTCCTAATACTCAGTTTCTAAAAAAAACTTTGATATTGTCTTTGTGCAAAAAAAAAAAAAAGGGATCAAGCATGTATATGTTTGTAGATGACTTGGCCACATTATGCATGTAGGCCTCAATCATTTAAAGTCTATATTCAAGCAACCTACATTCTCACTCGTGTAAGTGTGCCACAGCGTCTGCACGGGGACAAAACGCTCTCCCGAAGAGCTCGAGCTCTTTGTGATTCAGGCGACGATCGCTCCTCGTGCTCTCTGAACTCCACCTTCAACTATAGTCTAAAAGGAGTCGGAGCGAGGGAGCAAGAGAGCAAGGAATTGGGAAAGGAGGGAGCAGATAATGGGGGAGGGATGTGGAGGAGTCACATTAAAAAGAGGAAGTTCACCCTGTGATAAACACATAGCTACACATCCCACTGGACCCACTGTCTGAGATGGCAGCCTGTGGTAAATGTGAGCTTGTCTGAGCCGCGCCACTACAAGGAGAGAAACCACGTGGAATTCATGTTTTGTCCCTAGGTTGTTCGTTTGAGAGCGTGAGACGATTTTAATGTGCCTCTCTGTAGCTCACAGTTTTTATTCAGGGGACGGGGGGGGGGTTCTCTCCAGACACACTGCAGCTCTTCACAGAAGACATGCATAATCAGGGCAGAAGGCATGAAACAAAGAAGCGACGTGTAAAGCCCCATATACATATGGCTCTTTATAATGTACCCCTTTCAGGTAATCTTATGGGTGTTTTGGTTTTAGGTTTGATTTTTAGTGTTGTTACACACAAAGGGAACAGCCGCAGCTCAGCACTTCAAAGTTCCCCCTGAAATCCCACATAGACAGACCACATTTCAGCGGAGCCCGCTGTGCCGTGTGCTGCAGACAGACAGGAGCTGTTATGGAGAATAGGAGACCATGGCTTCTCATTAAAAACACTACATACTGTGTTACAGTGCTATGGGAAAACTATACAGGGATGACACCCCTTGCCACCGCTGAAAGACGTACCGTTACATGATTGGAACTGTCAAATAAAGCACACAATTGGAGAACTTTCAAAACAAGTGTTCCCAAATAAATGGGGAAAAAAACATTTTTTAATGAAAATGATTGACAGGTTGTTTACAGAGAAATTGGAGGCCGGGTTCTTGATGATTGTACATGTCTGGGGCTTTTTGTTTTTTTTAAAGCTTTCAATGTGCCTCACATTAGGTCAAAACAAGACCTTTGAGCACATCCTGGTAATTAAAAAAAACGTAGCAGTCCAGTGGTTAATGCATTTTGTGGTGACTTCTATCTCTGCTTCATCTTCACTGATATACTCACTAAGATGCAAGTATTTGGCCTGCACATAACCTTTCTGTCAAAAACTGACATGACTTACTTTACACAAGGCTGTTTCTGTTGTATTACTTCACAGGGGGAAGAATAGGGTTCGGGGTGTGTATTGTGAAGGGTTTGTGTGTGAATTTATTAGTGAAGCCAGGGGTGGTGCACTTTCATTTCCTGGTTTGAAAGGAAAAGAATCTGGAGGTCAGCATCACAATGTGACTTCATAAAGCATTTTTTTTTTGAGGACAGTGTTGCGCAAAATAGATGAAATTTTTATTTCACATATGTATTATTAGTGGTGCTGTGGGCTAGTGAATAAGTAGCTCACATGGATGGTTGAATATGGTAATTTTTTCTCTAGACACTTTGGATACAACTTTGTCCACCAGTTCCAATTTAATGGAAAAATATAAAAGATCAAGATTAAGATCAAGATTTTCTGTGGCTGCAATCATTTGTGGATCTGTCTGTATGTGAGCTGACGACTAGAGGCCATTTTCTTGTTCTGTTTAGTTGAGTGGCAGCATCTCTTTTCTTCAACTTGAGGCAAGTTAGATTAATATAACCCAGCCCAGTCGATGGGGCGTCATGAAAATGTGACATAAATGAATTAATCTATTGTTCTGTGTGCAAACACGATTTTTCGTGCTGCTAGGAATGATTATTTAAGTGTTGCTAGGAAGGAATGTTAAGGCAATGTATTCAAATTGGAATTTATTTCGCTAACGGTAACCCTAACCCTGAACCCTCCAGCCCTTACCCTAACCAACCCCTTATTATTCGCTATACCACATCATTTTCTATGACTCATGTTAGAGCACTGCAGTGGTCAAGGCCTCTGTCTTTCTCAGGGGTTCAATTCCATCTAAAGCATCTTTTTGTTTTAGCAACACAAACAAAATGGGGAAAACCTTTGTTTCACCATCTTCCGTGAGATCAAGTTGCAGATGATGATATCAACAAGGCTGATGGAACATTATAATACTGTTTGTGCCTGACAAGATAGAGATTTTGGCTCCAACCCTGCATGCTGATGTTCTCAAGAGTCTAAATGGTATTTTTTTTTATTGGTTTTAGTTTGCTCCCACAGTCCAAAAATACATAACTTAACTTTTGGTTGTGTGACTTGTTGACCCTGTCAATAGTCATAGGCTCATATGACCCTGGCTGTACAGGATAAAAAGGTATAGAAGATGATAAATTATTTTTTTTGTCACCTTACAAGCAGCTAATGACTCATTTTATTCTGCAAACTCACTTGCTGCCACCTGATTCATTAAACTGTGTGTAAGAGAAGGAATGGCAGTTTGGTACACAGATGCTTCTATTGTAGGTATAGCTGATCAAAGTCGTAAACGAGCACAAATCCAGAAGTCCACGTTAGTCTAACGTTTGGTTGATTTTCATGCATTTCACAGATGGTTTTTAGTAGTAAAAACTATTTTTACCTGACATGCTTAACAGCTGCAGCTGTACAGGTGCAAAGCCCCCACTGTGGTGTGTTTACAGTCGGACAACAGCAAAGGACTTTTCACCTAAAGTTACATTAATCTGATAAGTCCAAATGTTTCAACTGCAAAAAAAAAAAGATAAAAGAGCACCAGCTGGGACTTTAACTGCTGTACTAAATAGTTATTTAAATGTATTTATTATAGTTTGTATTGTTTAATTTGAGATTCTTTCATAAAATGAAGAACTGGCTACTAGAAATTTGCAGCATTATTCTGTCATTCTTTGAGCTGTGTTTTTATATATTACATTTTTTGTTTTATCAGAAGATTTATATATACATATATATATATATATATATATATATATATATATATATATATATATATATATATAGAACAACGATCCCCCGCCGCAGGCCCATCAGTAAATCTGACAGTGTTCTATGGCCACCCCCCCAGTTAGAGGTGGCCATGGAAAAAAATCGATTTCACAATATATTGCAATTTCTTGGGTGCCGATTTTAAATCAATATTTTTTATAAAAATCATTTTTAAAAAAATGATCATTTTTTTTCCCATAATCAATATATTTCTTAATGTATTTTTCACATATTTGTGGAAGTGTGTTTTCTTGGAGACATTGCTGGAGACATTGCCTAACGACTGGGCATGTTGACCACCTCCTGTTCCTACATAAAAACCTTGAAAATGATGCCACTTCCAGACCTCCACTCCAGTAGATGGCGCCATAGATATAATAATAATGATAAATAGGATGTTTTGAAGCAAATGGTTTTGACCTCTGAATTAACAATATCTTCTGATGAACATATATAGCAACTTGATTTTTCATCTCTACGTTTAATTTTGATATTAACAGGGTAGAATATCGCAATGTATCAATAACATCGCATCATGGCTCAAGTATCGTGATAACGTATTCCAACACACTTGCCAATATTTACCCCTAGTTTCCATATTACAGTTTCTATTTTTATTTATTTATATCATCTATATTTCTTTAGTTCACCAGTCGTAACATATTGGCTCACAATAGACTACAATCTTCAAAACGAGCCAAAAAACGTTAAGATGCAAAACAAAAGTTGTAATTTCCCCCCATAGTTTGGAAGTTCCTTTACATTTTTCATGAAATTACATCACTTTTACTTCTGAAATGTTATCAGACGCTCCACAATTTATTAATGTATTTATATGGATTCACTTTAGTGACTACCAAAAGGTAATAACTACTTCACACAGGTCAACATTACACCATAATAGTCAATTTCAACTAAACAGTCAAACAAACAATATGAAACAATAACTAATAAGTCAACAACAATAAAGCTACCAATAGCAAGCAGTGTTAACAATATATGTTTTTAAAAAAAGTCCATAAATCATTTAATGTAGCTCAGAATGATGAATAATGGAAGAGCATTATTCACTCTCAAAATGTACAAAGTTCAAACAGTATTTTTGATATTCC
Source organism: Gouania willdenowi (assembly GCF_900634775.1). Lineage (NCBI taxonomy): Eukaryota > Metazoa > Chordata > Actinopteri > Blenniiformes > Gobiesocidae > Gouania > Gouania willdenowi. Next base: position 12,903,053 of record NC_041065.1, read on the forward strand.
TGAACTGACAAATTTCAGTACTTACAATAAGAAATTAATAACAGCATATATATATATATATATATATATATATAGATAAAATAATGACCAAAATCCTGCGGCTGCATTACCCATCGTGTCATCTGGATGGCAGTATCAGGCTGTGCTTCCTCTCCTCATCCTCAGCTTCCTCATTAGTGAGGTCCTACAGGCCTCCTCCGACATGTCTCATAAATGTCAACACCAATACAGCAGGGGACACTGGGCCTGGATCTAACAAACACAGACACCATGAAAGTCCACTCTGTCTGTCAAATCAATCACTACAGGCCGAGTCACAAGCTTCATGTTCACACCTTGCATGGAAACGTACCCAACCTGGCATTTGGGTAAAGATGCAGAAAGTGCATCCACATGTGCTTGTTAGGAGGACTTTTTAATTCGAATGCAAGATGTCACGTATTAGATAGACATTGTATTGTTTTTTTAATAAATTGCATTATTGTTTGTGTATCAGCTGTGTTTGGTAGAAGGTGGCCTCACCTGTGCTATAGGCGAGCCTTCCAACACATCCTTTCCTCCTCCTCCTCCTCCTCGTCTTTCTTCTTTTTCACTCTCCCATTATCAAGCACCAGCTCACACTCTTTCCCATTCTCTTCCAATCGGGCCACAGGAGCAGGTGGATTGGAGATAACTTGCGCTGTGCTTTGTTTTCACCCTGACACCGTCATTAATCATTGCCCAAGCCACACTTCAACATATAATAATAAGGACTGGCTGCTGTGTGGGGGGCTGCCGCCCAATTGCCTTTCATTGTACTGATGCCAAATTGGAGGTGAACGGCCATAGTCAGACACTACTCCCTGTCCCTAGACTGTCTCATCATTTAGGTATTTATCCATCTCAGGCTTGTCTGCGGAGCTTCTCTTTGCCCTCCCAAGAGGCCGGAGATTGTTAGGGGGAGGATCAGATTTGTTGCTTGGGCTTTTTGGCTTTGATTCTTTGCCTATAAGTTGGGGATTAGAAGCAAATTTCCCACAGGGCAGTGTTGGATTTGCTGGTCTTTAACTGTTTAACCTGTGCTAGTCTTGTGTGGCAAAAGAGGTGTGTGTTAAAGCAGAGTTTGTAGAGACTGGACTCACTTATCTCTCACGTCATCAGCGAGGCTGTTACAGTAAGATAATGGGGATGTGCATGTAGTTTCAAGCAGTGTTTCTCAAATGGCGGTACATGTACCCCTAGGGGTATGCAATGGCACTACAGGGGGTACTTGAGAGAGAGAAAGTGGAAAATCATCAAATAAAGTGTCTTAGTCCCACACCAGGGGTGAGATGACTGGAAATGAAAAAAAATATAGAAATAAATCTATTCAGGAGCCACTAAATCAGTGTTTTTCAACCTTGGGGTCACCTGGAGTTTAAATGGGGTCGCCTGAAATTTCAGAACAATTAATAAAAGATTTTAGAAATGTTTTAAATATTATTTACACAAACTTAAACAACTGTATTTCTATACTTTCACTTTGTAAATTTTAAAGCTAGTTCATCTAAAATGCAGTAAAAAGACTACTGCACTAAATACTGTTTTTTCCACTTATTTACATTGTTTAAAATGTGCGTTATCACTCATTCATTCCATCATTATGCTCTATAGTTGTTTTTAAATAGTTTACTAGGCCAAATGTTGGAACTTGGGGTGCTCAAAAATAAGAGAAATGGGGCACTTGAGCCAAAATAGTTTGAGAACCACTGGTTTAATGGCTAATAAGATAGAAAATTGTTTGATTTTAGTGCAGATATTCTAATTGTGAGTAAAGAAAAGCTACAGAATCAGAATTAGTTTCATTGCCAAGTAGAGTTTTTAGACAATACAAGAGTTGTGCAACCCCATGTGCATTAATGAAGTTTACCCCGATCAAATGCTTTAAAATATACCCTGAGATTCCCCAAGCGTTTTTGAAAGCAGAGCAGGTTGGTGCTTGCTTTAGGTCAAAGCTCACAGTCTTGGCTGTAGCTCTCCTTTGTGGGTTCCACATCAAGCAGGACGGGCGTGGAAACCAGCAGGAGGATCCTCGTCCTGTCAAACATGATCTGAGCGGATTATTGCGATTTGGTGGGGGGTGATTTGGAGCCTCGGCTCAGAGGATGTGTGAGGATGTTAACAAACACACACGCACACAAAAACACACACACATGCAAAGAACCACTATTGAGGTTTACCTACATTGGTCACCATCACTGTGTTTTAAGAGAAACTGGAGATGTTTTCTTTCATATGGAAGCAGTATAGGGCCAATTATGATGGAGAAAATAATTTTGGGGATATCAAGAATGAAGTGGAAATGTCGAGAATAAAGTTGAAATTTCGAGACTTAGAGTTGAAATATAATCAAAATAAACTCAAAATGCAATATCGTGATAAAAGTCGAAGGTTTGCTAATGGAGGCAAATCTACGGAAGCTGACATGGGTCAATAGACCACAAGGCAACAACAGCAGAACGTGGCCGTCTACAAAATGCCTTGTATCAATGAATGCGTTAAATCATACTTCAAAGTTGGGTTTAATTACAAAGATTATTTCTTTTTTAGCTCATAAAAACGGCGTTGTAATCTCTTTAAGGACTTTGAAGAGATATTTCCAAAAACTTAATCTGTTCAGAAGGAAAAACTAGTTGAGTTTGGAAGAGGTGGAGCATTCAGTCCCGTCTGTGGAGTTGTACGGAAACAGATTAGGGCCAGAAATGATGGAGACTGTTATCGTATGTAGTGAATTGGCCCTAGTCTGCTTCCGTAATTAGCAAACCTATGACTTTTATCGCAATATTGTATTTTCATTTATTTTCGAAATTTCAACTTTAATCTTGTCCTTTTGACTTAAATCTCAACATTATATTCCAACTTCATTCTTGAAAGCTTTACTTTAATCTTGACATTTCGACTTTATTCTTGATTTGCCCAAAATTAATTTCTCCATCAAAATTGCCACTAATCCACACGATAAAGAGTCGTATTCATTCTTGGATCTGTTGAAAAAGGACAAAAATATATAATTACATGAATTAGAAGATCAAATCCTCATGAGACAGTACTGTATTTATGAGTATCCCACTTTAAATCACATTTTGACGTACATCAGCCCTCAGTTTAATGCATGCAAAACGTTTCATTTTGCACTTGCTCATCTATACATATCATGTAAAGTTCTACATCATTCAGACGTGCAGACAGTAAAGAGCTTCCAGCCTCTTTGGTGCTGGGGAAATATACTACAAAACCGTATTGATCTTTAATTAAAGAAGCTCTTAACCTTGGCTGGGCCGAGGACCCCCCAGGCCAGCGAGTTAATTAATGTACTAATAGTCATAATATTTGTGCTGTGCACGGGAGGTACATAAAAGATTATCTATTGTATGAACAGTTTATCAGCCCAATGATGCTGGAGCCCCGTGCTGTGCGTATATCAATGTTATGGGCAAAAATGTGCAATACAGACAGAAGGCGAGGGAAGGCCCATCTTTTAATATCGCCTCTCAGTTCATCAGCAGTTTAGCAAGGCCTCGCTTTACCTCCAGGGATTCCTCTCTGATCGTAACCAGGCAGCATCGATGGACCTCCACAGGCACTCATGCCTCACAACCTTGACAACACGCAGCAGCTTTAAGCCCTCTAAAAGATCCACTTTGCTCCAGAAGAGTCAGGGGTCCCACTTTGGTGTTTACCACACACTCACCAAAAGAAAAGTCTCATCCCAGGATCAAAATCTCTTGCTCCTGACCTTTAAGATGCGACCACAAACTACCATAACTCCATATAAACAGGTCCCACTGAGGGTGAAGGAAGAGCGATGGGAGGAATGTGCGCATGGGGGTGGGGGGGGGCCCAGACTGTGATATCACCCTTTATAGCATTATTGATTTCCTCTCAGGATGCAACTATTAACAATGAGGCGCTCCGGGAGCTGCTGCTGTGTTGTACTCTGCAGGTAAGAACATTGGCTCAAACCCTCGGCCTTGTACATTGTATATGAGTGGGTGGTGGGGGGCAGGGGGGGCACAAGGGAGGCACATGCTTTTATAATTAAGGTCAGCTGGGATGCATTACAGCATTTGGAGGTGTTAAAACGGGCCCTCCTCGGAGAGTTTGCTGGCATTGCCCACACTCGTAAATTAGCCACGCTCCCTAGTGATGCTAGGGATCAGGAAACGGGAGATTTATGGGAGAGAGAAAGAAGGAATAAGATGAATTTAAGAGGAAAACATGAAAATCGAATGAAATTGTTTTGTGTTTGAATGTAATTGCTCTTTTTTTTTCATCTTTTGGATAAACAACAATTGTTTTCCATGTGAGATCTAACACTTTCCTTTGGAATAGTCCATTGGGAATAATTACAAATTCATCCCTAATATTGATATTATCTGCCATCCCAGTATGGGAGCTATCACAGCTTATAGGTTGCACAGTATTACACCGTGGACATGCTGTCAGTCCATTACAGGGCTAACGCTCACAGATAGATAATTACAGATGGACACATTTATTATTTATCAACCATCTTCATCACAACTTGCACGTTTTTTTGACTGTTGGAGGAAACGAGAATCCAAAATACTTTAATGATCCCATGGGGGAAATTTCTTTGTTACCCTGGCTGTAACCAGAAATCATAACAAGGTGAAAAGAACACTAACAAAGGATACACAGGATGGAAAAGTAAACATAGAGGCCAAGAAAATTATTGTATTAGCAAAAGAATAAGGATTTAATATTGAATAAGAATTAAATATGAATAAAAAGGATTTAAATACAATGTAATAAGCCGTCTAAAGTACACAGTGCAATCTAAGCAAGCTGTTGGGTTAAAGTTAATGTTGTATTCTGTTGAGCACACACCAAAGAAATCATTTCATGCAAGTGTGAAGCTCAGGGAGAACAAGTAAACTCTGCATAAATGATACAGGTATGACTTGGTATGGAATAATCATCAACCTACCAAAGGAAATTAAATACTCAAAGTAGGCTACAACAAATTAGACATTTATTTCTATAAATACAACAAAAAATGATGCTTTTTCACCTTCAATAGCTAAGAAAAGTTTCTTAACGTGTGGCTGAAGTTAAATAACATGCAGGTAGGTCAACAGATGCCCTCAATGGATAAGCAGAGGTGTGTGCGATCTCTCCCTTTACCAACACTGTCTCCAATGAAGCCAGCAAAACAAAACAGGGCCCTTCACATTCACAATGGGGGCACTGTCAACAGGGATAGGGTGGGGAAAGAAGGAACAAACAGAACACAAGAGTTTCACAAACAACCTGCCACCAAGCATTCAGCAGGACAGGTTGGACTGGGACGCCCCGGATCACACCCTGTGCTGAGGGTGAAGCAGGGGTCATCGCTCTAATGCAAAGTATGACAAGCAGGAGGAGCGGAGGAGACAGAGGCCGGGGGTAAAATTAAGACCTGGTTACACAGCGCCTTCAGATGTTCCACGTCTGACATGTCTATTGTCTGAAGTTATGTGTGTAGTGTGTTATTATGAAACAGTTGGAAGCAGGATCAGATTTCTCAGAGGAAAACACAGTGACACACTGTCTGCTTTGAGATGGTTTATCCAAATGTCATACAGTGTTTAAATGGAATAAGCTGCAAAACACAATGGGAAGGACTTCAATTTAGAGTATCAAGTAAACTTAGGTTGTTCTTTTCTTATTGGAAAGTGCGTCTGGGTCTGAATTTTAATGGCATGTCTATTGTACTGTAATCAATATTATGTGGCTTGTATTGATTTGATTTGTTAGTTAGTCGTGCCAACATCTGTGTTTTTGACAAGAACGCGAGGCACCAATTTAATTTTTAATCCATTTTCACTGATTGTCAAAGTATAGAAGTTCAAATACAGTTTTGTGTTTTTTTTTTTTCAATCAAAAAAATATATTGTGTGTGTAACAAGAAATCTCAACATAAATGTTCAATAAATGAAGTGTTGAAATGCATTATTATTATTATTATTATTATTATTATTATTATTATTATTATTATTATTATTATTATTATTATTATTATTATTATTATTATTATTTGTTTACCCACATTTATGTGTCATTTTCATTATTTACATAATAATTATTATGATTTGTACTTTATGTACATGTTATTATCAAAACACTTACATAGTCATTTTTGTTTATGCATTTATTTTCTCATGGGTGCAGCCTGCTTTCTGCTAAAAGTATTAATGTGTATTCCTATATTCAATCACCCTAATCATAATGAACTTCTATAGAAGACAGATGTAGACATGTTAAAGGGCTCTTATCCATAATTTTCATGTGACCATATCTTTGACAAAAACCTAAAACAGACTATTTCTTTGCTGCGATGACTATCAATAACTACTACAATAGTTAAACACATTGGTATGGATATTAGTTTAACTTGTTGAAGTTTATTGTTTTCATATAGCCAGGTTTGTGGCTGGACTCCTCCCACCTCTCAGAGTCAGCATCCTAAACTATTACTCCTTCTACTTTAGCAAAATGTATTAAATATTGCTGAGCTGTCACCCAAATATCAGTATTTATTTGACCGTTCTATTAGATTGTCCCTCATGGCTGCACCGTCCTCTGCATTTCCTTGTGAGCCACTAAAGTGCACCACTGGGGGTTTGAAACTCAAGCAAGGACAGTTTGGTGAGGCTGTGCCCTCGTTTTTGAAGTAGCAGCAGGCAGTTTGGTTTTCTCACATCATATTTTGGTATAAACTTATAAGTCATTTATCTTGAAATTGGTAATGTTTAGCAGTTGACAGTTATATTTTGGTAAAAATAAAACTGCAATAAAAGTTTGTCGAGATAGGCTTTAATATACAGTATATGGTCACGCTTTAATGTATATTTTTTAAAAGAGTGCAATGATAACAAAAATGTGATAATACAATAAGAAATAATAGTCTTGAAGTCTCTTGAGCACAGACTGTTATAACTTTTACTTTATGTATGTAACTCTGGCTTTCTATATGTAAAATGCTTAGTTGTAGTTGGAATTGGCGATATTTTTGCGATATTACTGCGATAACATAAAACGCTATTTTCTAATCGTAAAGGGTCCTTTTTTTTCTTCTTGTCCTGTCTTGTACTGCCCTGTAAGTTCAAGTGTTTAAGAAGTGCAGTCCACATGTTTCCATGTTTCATGAAACGTGACGTTAGTTAGATATGTTGAAGAGGTAAAGCCACAGATTTGTTTGCTTTATTGTTGTAATCTGTGCTTTAAAATTCATATTTTATTTTTATTTAAAGTTTAAATAAATCTGAAATTGTTTATTATGAAACAGATTTATGTATTGCTTGTGTTCATTGAAAAATAAATGACAGGAGGCCCTTGAAAAAATAATTGCATATTAAATCGCAATCGCAATATTGAGGAATAAATATCTGAATTAAATTATTTTCCAAAATCGTTCAGCCCCAGTTGGAATTGTTGGAGGTGGCTTCAGGGCCGGCCTTACCACTAGGCAACCCAGGCGGCCACCCAGGGGGTCATCTGCTGGAGGGGTGCCAAATTGCACCCCCCTCCAAATTAAAAAAAAAATAATAATAATAATTTACAATCAATTTACATGTTTTCTCTTCTTCTGCCCATATTTGTGCATATTTATATTTATATTATTTTTTATTATTGTTCTATTGTATATAATTCTATTGTGTTGTTTGCACATTGTGTTCTTTGGTTTTAAGATATTTCTGTTAGTGACTAGTGTAACCAAACAGGAAAATAGAAACTTACTTTTGATTGCACAGCTTTGACTTGCTTTTGGATTTTGCACCATTGTTGTTCCCTCTGGACATTTGCACTATACCTGTAGGTGATATATTGTATTATAGTGTATTTATATTCTAATTTTTAAAATTAGTTATGTATTTTTTTTCAATGGTTTGTTGTGTCGCAGAATTGCATTGTTTTGTCTTGATATTTAAATAATAACGTGAGGAGGGGGGGGCAAGGTCCACTCTTGCCTAGGGCACTGAATGACCTAAAGCCAGGCCTGGGTGGCTTTATAAGACCCTGTGGTTTTTACTATCAGTGCTGTTATGATATACTTGTTTGATAGATTTTTTTTAAATATTTTGTATGTGCAAACAAACAAATAAATAAAATGAATAAATATGATAAGTGGGCCCAATTTTGTTAAGACCACCTTCATTCGTGACCCTGGAGCCACTGGATTATAAAGTGACAGGCGAGAAATCACAGCTGTGGGTTCAAACTTCTATGAAATGCCACAGAATATACGCAGCGGCAGCAGGTTTTCAACTAAATATTGGAGGACCATTTTCTCTTTCAAAAAAATAAAACATTTCCATGTCTGAATGTTGATTTGAAACTGGTAAGGGATTGCTATTGATTTGTCTGAATTTACAGCCAGATGCTAGGCCACTTTCTCATGTCTTACTTTTCTGCTTACACAAAGAGACACTCAGCCGTTCATTATATCCTTTTGGACAGAGCCTCTACGTGCATTTTCACAGAATTTCATAGACAGGGCATTTTTTCTGGAGCAATTTACACTCCTACAATTATAGCGCTCTGGTGCCGTTATGGTGTCGGCTCCGCCTCCTTGACCTCTGGCCTCGGCGAAGCAGCCGAAAGTGTGTTTCCTGATTAACGGCTGGTTGAGGTAACATGGCTCCATTTCCAGCACCTTGTGCTCCCAAGCTGAGGTGACAGTCTTCCCGGCTCTTTATGGAAATTAACTGCAAAACATAGCCAATTAGACCTGTGTTATTTAGAACGACTCATCTTTTCACCCTGAATAAAAGCAGGCCTGGCAAAGACCTGTGCGCTAAGACGCTGCTGGAAATTAATGTGAAGTTGGGGGCCTGCCAGTTGGTGAGTCCATCTAAAGTGGGGACATTAAAAGCATGAAGTTTTTGTCGAGGTTATAAATTATCACCGCGCGGAACACAAGATGATTAAAGGGAGCAGGAGTAACTTCAGAGAGGTTTTTTATTAAATGGACTTATTTGCAAATTGAAAAAAGGCACTTGAACGTTTAATTAGAATGAAAGAGTGAAACCTTTCGTTAAAACTCTTCTAAGGATTAGAATTTTCTTTGCAAATCACAGACAGCATTTTCCCAAGGTTCTGCACCTTTTATTGAGAATGTAACAGAGAATTAGGCATATGTATAATGTCTTTTCACTCCTTCAGCTAAAGATAGGGGCTCTTTGGCCTGATACGCTGTCTTAATTTTCCTTTTCTCAGGTCACTGCAGAGAGCAGCAGCACAAGAGTGAGGAGGTGGGTCCTTACTCTATGTGCAAGAATACACTGTGGAAGTTGTAAAGGGCAGAGTCTCTAGGAAATCTACTCTCTCTTTGAAAAAATGTCACGGGAGAGATAGAAGATTGGCACCACAAAGAGACCAAAATAGCATGGACTGCTACGCGTTGTCAGACAAGATTTGGGCTGAGACATTGACTTTTGTTCGGCGAAGTGTTGGCCCCTGAAAAGGAGATGGGCGGTGGAGAAATTGTGATTTCTCCTCTACCCCAACCTACGTCCAATACACTGCAGTCCTGATGAAGAATGCTACCAAAAAGTTTGGTTTGTCGGTCTCCATTATTCTACAAAAAAACCAATAATTTAGAATTGAATAGGAGTTGGAAATATAGAAATGGTTGTTCTGTAATTTGTTGCATGACATTTGTTCAAAATAAACACACTCAGACATGCTTTCCCACAACTGAAGTCCCTTAATTCAACATTTCTTCCTTCCTTCTCCATAACAAAAGGCTTTATATATTTCATGCAAGTTTGCACCTCAGCCACATAATAGGATTATGAATAATTTCGACAAATTTACAAAAACAAATCACATGGCATGGCTTAAAGTTTGCTAATAATTTCACCATAGCTGGTTGATCAAAGCGAGGCACTGGGACGGCAGAGCCAGGCAGAAGGTTGACCCTAGTCAGGCATTTTTAATGAAAGGGTTAATCTCCTTCGAGGTGACTATTCAAGAGCAAGCAGTGTGACCAAATGAAGAATTCAGGTCTAGGATAAGAGGGTGAATAGTGCTCTTGAGGTTGCTGTTGGGTGACAGCAAGGAAGCCCTGAGATGAAACTGTTTGATGCTGTATTCCATCTGACCAAGCCTGTGCCTGGTGCAGTGAAAAAAGTTGGAAAAGGGATGATATTTTAAACACTTATACAATCATGTTGCGTGCAATTATAATAATAATCTGGAACATTTCATAACAAACGCTAACGCAAAAATGTAGTTTATAATAATTAAGAAAAGACAATTAGCATTAAAGCTATTGAGAAGGTGAAAAAGTGATGTAAATATTGTGTATAAAAGTATCAAATAAAAAAAGTGAATCTCTGGGTAATACTGTAGTCCTCATCAGTTTTATGACATCGTAAATATTTCGGGGTTGTGGTTTTATTTTTCCATCGCTTTTATTTTGAAACTTTTTGGAAACCAATTTATTGTGCCGAGTCCTGCTTTTTGAAGTAAACTTAAAGGTTAATGATTTCAGTGTGGCCTGTAATGGTTTCCAGACAAATGCATGATGACAGAAACAGGGGCAATATTGATTGCAATTTTTTAGTAGTTATATTATTTTTTGGAGATATGAGCATGTTATTGGTTGAATAACCAATCAGAAGAAATCTCTGAATACGGCATGCTCCATGTGGCTAGAGGGAGAACTTGCAAACTCTGAAGCACAGTATTACCAAGGCAATATGAATTGACCAAAATTGTATTATTGAATTTACATACTCTAAAATAATGCTTTGGAAAATAACACACCATGTGCCCAAAGTTAAAGATGGAGTTTGTAAATTGGGAGCAGGGTATAAAAGTGCATATAACAATGATTTTGTGACTAACTCAAGTCAACAGAGTAATCATAAATGTTTTGCAAGTACCCTTTTATGCATTGTGTGTGTTTAAAAAAAATAATTACATTTTAAAACCAGTCTCAGGTAAGAAAATCATTGGTAATCCTTGAAATCAGACTGCAAAAACGTGATCACTGCTGTTTTATGAGCTCTGAACATTTGTCAATTGTGACCTTAAGGTAATTAAGTGACATTAATACGGCTTAAACAAATTTAAATGAATAAAAAGACAGTAGCTAAACTATCTAAAAAACCTTCACATCCAGCTTTAATTGGTGCAAAAGTCTAAACAGTGAATTTCAAGAGTAGTGAACTGAGCTCCTTTTCCATTATGCAGTCAAAGATGGATGGTTGCCAAACTATTTAATCATTTGTACATAAGATAAGAACATACCTAAAGAAAGAATCCCATAACTTTCAGTCAAACACTCAGAGACAAACTGGCACTGTGTGAATGCACGTTTCACTCTTCGCTGTTTATATTAAATTTAGCTGTCAAGCACTTCTTGTACTTAAAGGTATTGTGGAGGATGTTATTTTGGCTTCCAATTCCGGGTGGATCATCTAGAACATTTGTCCTCCTAATTGTCAGTCATGCTGACGTAAGGCTGTCGTACGTGCTTGTCGCCAGCTAGTTATTGCTTGCTGCGCATGCGCACTAAAGGTGCGTTCACACCGAACAAGACTGGAGTGACTGAAGCGACTAGATTACATTCGAATCAATATAAATGACACCACCTCAAGTTATCTCCCCTCAAGCGACGTGACTTGCATGATTTGAGCGACTAGTCAAGCGTGACCTCGTCACTCAAAGTTGAAAAACGTCAACTTTTTAAGCGACTTCAACCTGGCCGTCACTGTCCGTAGAGCAGAGGCAGCATCCCCTCCCACCCGCTACGGTGAGACAGCTGCAGCGGAGGTCTGCAGCCAGGACCTCTTGAATTTACCGGGGAAAAATTAGAGCGGTTAACTTCTTAAATAAGCCTACATTCTGCATGAACTCACCCTTTAGTAACCCCGTAAGTTGATCATTTAAACTGCAAAAGCAGCACTGTCTATGATACGGCCGGTGAAGAAGTGATCAACCCTCTCTCTCTCCTGTCAGTGGCTCTATACACACGCACACACACACACACACACACACACACACACACACACACACACACACACACACACACACACACACACACACACACACACACACACACACACACACACACACACTGTTCCCTGTTCATCACGTCACTAGAGCCAGGAAGTGATCAAAAAGCGCCACTATGTTCAAGCGACTCATCACGGGCGACTGAAGTGTCTGCAGTCGCTACAGTCGCGTGCTACGGTTTCAGCCATTTATTGAAGCTTGCATTAGCGATGCCGACACCAACTTGTAAACAGAGCTGTGCACAAGGAAAACTGGGCTCGTGCACGCTCTCTCGCACTCGTTTAATAGACGTTCACTCTTGGGAGCAGGTTGAGTGTTGCGCATGTGCATTTTTTCAAAAAGTGAAGAGGGCGTTTCATTTCTAAACTTCAAGAAAATCCTCCTCAATACCTTTAACAACATGAGCAACCATAAGCACACATGCCCACTTGTGAGTAATTAGACTTGAATCCCTTCCAAAAGAAGATTAAAAAAAGCAGCGATGTTTTCACAAATGTATAAAGCTTGGCTGGTTAAGGAAAATTAGAAATCTCATCATGACAGTGGCAAAATGGGCCCCCTAGTAATTAGGAACAAATGGAATTGCTTATCACTTACCGAGTTACTGTGCCAGACATTTGGCTGTGATCAGAGGGGATTAATCAAAAGGCTATTGACATTATATTGTTCCCCATTTATGTGTTTTATGGTAATTACACATTTTTCACACAGGAATTAGGGTTTCGCTAAGCAGTTCCAGACAAAATGAGCTCACTCAAACACAAGCATTACCGAAAATACAAAAATATGACGTCCAGTGTTAATTTTAGCCTAAAAAATGTCGTCAGTTTTCGTCGACTACATTACAACTAAACTAGGACTAATCAAAAAAAAAAAAAAAAAACCCACGTGAATGAAAACTATCAAAACATATTGATATTTTTGTCAAGTAATAAAAACAAAATTTTGTCACATGGGATGAAACCTAGTCAGAACTCATATTATCATATGGTCTTACGTATTTATGTAATTGTGTGCATTTACAAACATTAATACCATCCAGAGGTGAAAGTAACAGATTACAAGTACTCACGTTAATGTAATTGAGTTGCTTTTTATGGGTACTTGTACTTTTTTGAGTATATTTCTAAATCAGTCAATTTACTTGTACTTAAGTATGTATTAAAATAAGTAAAATAATTCATTACATTTCTGCACCCAACTGTTACTGAGTAAATTATAATTTTTTTGTTTTAAAATGATAAACGACATTGTGAAACTACAAAAAAATGAAATGACCAGACATCAATTAAATGCATCACATCATAGCAGAACAACCAGATTAAACTTAATGCACGGCACCAACTCAGTATTGAATGGAGGTTATTTTCTCAGTTTTAGAGTTCATAAATGTATCTATACTTACAGTAGAGCCGGAGATTGAATTAGTTTGTGTTATTTTATTTAAAAAAATAATTGTATATTTTGACAAACCTTTTATTGTATACAGATGCCTTTGTGGAAAATAAATTGAGTTCAAATTGTGCAAGATTTTTAAGTATATACATGAGAGGTTTACTGTATGCAAGATTTATTAGCAAAAATAAACGGGTGAAAGTAACAACAAGTACTAGTACTATTTAATTGAGCTATTTTTTTCTTGTACTTGAGTATTTTATTTAGACTTTCTTGTACTTGAGTACAATTTCAATCAAGAAACGGTACTTCTTGTGCAGGATATATCAGTACTCTCTACATCCCATATCAGGTCGATCAATGGAAACGGAATCTTTAATGTCATTTAGTCGACTAAAACTACTCCTGATGACTACATTTCTACTAAAACTATGATTAAAACTCTATTAAAATTTGCTCTCAAAATGAACACAGCTCAGATCTTACTGTCCAAATGAGCATGCACCCTTTTTTGTTGTTTTAAAATGAGGTAAAAACACTGAGTTGTAAACCCAATAAAGCAAATGAAAAATCTCTTTACGGTGGTTGCAATCAAAACTTAAGACCTTAAACTGCTCCACTCAGCCTGGCTCTCTTTCCAATACCTTCCCAACAGGTCTCACAAGTGAAAATTACATGTCATTGTCCTAATGGCCTGAGGGGGAGCTGATAAAGGAAGACTTTGCCTAATGCTTCCATAAATGTGTTAGGCAAAGTCCAGCAGGATGTAATTGCATCTAATATATTTATAGAGGATTGATTTCCCTCCCACGACCCGCCCACCAGGCAGCAACAAGCAGCGGTCGGATCACTCAGGTCACCCTGGATGGATTCTGTGTCCACTCTGTCCTCTTCACACTGAGCAACAAGGCCAGGCCACCGAGACAGTGGAAAACTATTGGACTGCGGCTTAATGAGGTAATTAGTCAAAGGCCATGACGATCCTTGGAGGCTAATACCTGTGACCTCTTGATCCTGAATTCCTGACACACATCCTTGGAGACTGTACAAAAAGAGAACACACACGAGCACACACACGCGCACATATCGTCATCGTTGACCAAAGGCTCAGAAATGTTTAGTTTGCCCTTGTTTCACTAGGTTTAAAATAAAAATAAAAATACTGCTATAATAAAGTGTTAACTTTGTTGAATACGTTTTTCGTCATATTTTCGTCGACTACATTTTTTTTAAGTTATAGTTCCAGCTAGATCAATTTTGTCCTCTTTTTGAACAGTATGTTTAGTCTTCATCAGAGGACCTTGCCTTTGATGGTACCTTTGAAGTTTTTACTTGACTTCCATGTCTTTGAAGTTACATTAAGGAGATTATGACTTATAAAAACAAACACATGCCAACTAAAACTATATCAAAACATTTTGATATTTTCTTTAACTAATAGAAACTAAACTGTTTTGTCACATGGGACTAAATCCAATCAGAACACATCTGATCAGGTGATCTTACGCATTGATTATATCAAAATCTGTCTGTGTCTATTTACAAACATTAATACGAGAACTGGGACTTTAACGCGCTAATTGCGATCAATTAATTACAGAAAAATAACACACTAAAGAAAATAATGCAGTTAATCATGCAGTTTTTTTTGGGTTTTTTTTTTCACTTCAAACAGCGTGGAACCGTTCTCATTTCACAAGTTCTCGGTATACACATAATACTGATGCACAGAATGCAGTACATGAAACGGGAGAACCTGAGGAGAAGTCGTTTCTGTGCTTCGTGGGCATTCATTTTAGTTTATATAATAACATCTGATAATAATACACAATTTTGTTGTTAAAGCTCATTTATTGTTTCCAGTGATTCAATCATTTGTCAAAATCCATTTAAATTGGAAAAAAAAAACGTTGCTTCTCATGCCAAATATTGTTATGCAATTAATTTAGATGAATTAAGTACAAAAGTTTCTAATTAAGTCGTTACATTTTTTTTAATAAAGTTGCCAGTCAACACAACAACAATCCATTATCAGGTTGATCAATGGTTAATTTCATCTTTAAAAAAATGCTAATACTCTTATGCTTCCTTTGTCATTTAGTGGACTAAAACAGACTACAAGTGAAAAAGTCCTGATGACTAAATTTAGCATTTTTGTCAAACGACTGACTTAAAATAAATTTAAAAAAAATTGCTGTGAAAATGACCACAGCTGTGTTGGACTTCCCTTCTATTTCTTGCAGGAAAATGTAAAGTTTGGCAAACTTCAAATAATTCACTTGTTTACTTAGAGAATGAATTTCTAGAGGAACAGGCAAAAGCAATGAGAAAAACAAGAAAAGTAAAAGGATAAGGAATACAAAGGAGGTTGATATTTTCCCTCTTTCCATCCCTTTCTTTTCTTTTATCAGGTTACGTGACTGGAGGCTTCATTAATCACCACCTCGACAGCCTCTGCCAAGGGGAACTAGCTGCATTTGGCCCAATTAGACACTGTATAGACAATAGGAACGGCACAAGTTGTGCTTCTATGCCAGGAGCCAAGCGTTGCCTCACTGTCATTACCTCCAGAAAGGGAAAAAATTAACCCCTACCAGCTTCCCTGCTTTCCTCCATTGATCCGAGGCTTTTGTGGTGTCCCTGGAGCGTGGCAGACAATTACAGATATTATTACAACTGCATTGATTCTTTTAAAGAGAGCACAGTGTCTCCAAGCAATTAAAAAAATTACACTTCGGAAGTGGGCCAATTAAAATGCCCCCTGCCCTGGAGGGTGGCAGCAGTGTTGGTGAGAATGAAAGGACAAATTTGACTGTCAGAATGTTGCATTTCTATAATAGCCAGAATCGAAACACAGCTAATGTACACATTCTGAATGCTTTTGGGCAGAAATAGTCACGATAATGTGACCAATAACACTTGACGCATCATAGATAAAGCTATGCCTTAAAGCTACAAGAAAATATCCAAAGAAAAAGAAGAATTTGATTAAGTATTCAATAATTTTAATTGTTGCCCATTGAGGATATTTAATCTGGTAAATGTTGTTTGTACTTGGTTTATGATACATTCATGTTCAGCAAATTAGCAACAGAAGGAAACACAGAGACCTTTGAGTGTGACCAGAACCAACCTCCATTTATTGGCAAATTTTAATGCTTTCCTGTTAGCGCCTAAACACCACAACTTATCAGAAACCCAGTCCTCATTGAAAAGCTTATGTTTTGGAGGAGAGCAATTTGTTTCTCCACATAGCTGAAGATCTGTTCAAAATCTCCACTGTTTTTACAAATGTGGCCTAAAACCTTTGAAATGTCCTAATTAGAAGATCCATGCCTAACAAAACGCATTATTTTGCACCACACAGTATTCGTTTTCTTTAACTTTTAAAACTGGGACTACTTTACCTTGTGTGCCGCCATGTTGAAATGATGTCATTGATTAGGCAAATCACCCCTTTCAGCCCAGTGAGCATTCAGGATCGTTTAGCAGCTTTTTCTGTCAAAATGACAACTTGTGCTGCTTTGGGTTGCTCTAAAAATCAGTAAAAGTTCAAATGTAAACCTCTTTTGTTTACTGAAATTTGGTAAACAAAAGAGGTTTACATTGACTTATTTAACTTTTACTGATTTTTAAAACAACCCAAAGCAGCACAAGTTGTCATTTTGACTGAAAAAGCTGCTAAATGATCCTGAATGCTTCACCTCCCATAGACCTCAATGGGCTGAAAGAGGCGTTTTGCGTCATCAATGACGTCATTTCAACATGGCGGCACACAGACTCAAAAACGGTAAAGTAGTCCCATTTTAAAAAGTTAATAAAACAAATATAGTGCAAAATAATGTCTTTTGTTAGGCATCGATCTTCTAAAAAGGACATTTCAAAGATTTTACGCCACATTTGTGAAAACTGTGGAGGATCTCTTTAAGGGAACTTTAAGGTGTGAGATACATTAAATGACAGAGGCTTTTGGATGGTGGAACCAGAAAACTCTGCACACCATGCAACCCAATCCAGTAAGTTCTTTTAACTTGTGCTGATGGTACGCTAGCACTAGGCTTAGCCTGATAGCGCCTGATTTATTATGTCAGCACTCACATGACGGTAGAAAATTTGAAAAAGTTTCATTTGCTAATTTTACCACGCTGCACACATTTTGCACTGTAATGTTTTGGGTCCCTGATGCTCCATTGCCTACAAGACAAAACAATTAAAATAAAAGTAATACCCTTTATATTACAGATGAATCCTTGATAAAATTCCAATGTACAACATCCAAATCCCTTATTAGAAAAAGGACCAAATTACAGTCTATATTCATTATATATATTAACGTATGTTGTGATTTTGTCTGTGTGGTCCTGTCACCATCCCATTCATAAAGCCAGTCTGTTTACAAGGCAAAAGGTTGTGTCATGGCAAGCTTAGGACAAAGTCACTGGGAGCAATTCAGGTTCCAAAAATCAGTCATTTATTTTCTCCTGAGTCCAGAGCATTCTTCTTTAAACAACAGGAAAAAAGAGAATCTCAAAACAAATAATCCAACAAAGGGTTCAATTCAGACCTGCTCAGACATTTCCCTGTCCATGTGTGCTGCAGGAGCCATCTTGACTTGTCCCCTCCTCACCTTCACTTCCTGCTTTTATAGGCCCCAGGCTCCGCCTCCTCAATCAATGCCTTTCATTTCTTTAACAAAACTGAACCCTTCATAATTGTAATAAAACAAGAATTTTACAAAATATATTAAACACAATTTCTCACTTGCAAAACAAATTAAATACATGTTTAAAATCTACATTTAACAAATATTGAACATTTCAGTTGTGAGGGAGCTTTTGCTTCCTAACATTTCACCCTTCCTCCCCCCTCTGGTTCACAAATGTCAGGTAAACGAGAGAGATAATCGGCAATGATGTTTTTCTTACCCGGGCAGTGTTTGTACGGTGAACTGGTATGGCTGAAGGGCTAAGCACCAACGTAGAATTCTTGGATTTTGATGTTGCTTTGAGTGCATCCATGTCAATGGTCTGTGATCAGTCTGTAAAATAAAATTCCTTCCAAGAGGTAATATTTAGAGAATCAACGCCCATTTTATAGCTAGGCCTTCTTTCTCCACAGTAGAGTACTTCTTCTCCCGTTCAAACAGTTTCTTACTCAAGAAGAGGATGGGTTTTTCTTCACCAGAATCTCCTTGGGCTAGCACTGCTCCTAAGCCAACACCAGAGGCATCCACCTGTACCAGGAACTGTTTCGAGAAGTCAGGACTCTGCAACACAGGCGCTTCACAGATTTGCATCTTTAACAAACAGAAGGCTTTCTCACATGCATCAGTCCAAATCATTTTGGAGGCAGATTTTTTTTGTTAAATCAGTTAGAGGCGATGCCAACGTTGAAAAGTGAGGGATGAATCTTCTGTACCATCCCACCATTCCTAAAAACGATCGCACTTGCTTCCTTGTCTTGGGCCTGGGAATCATTTGTATAGCTGGGATTTTTTCAACCTGTGGTTTGATCTGTCCACGGCCCACAATGTACCCAAGGTATCTCACCTCTTCTTGAGCCCATGAACACTTAATTGCATTGAGGGTTAAGCCGGCTTCCTGTATCCTTGTCAGGACAACTTTCATGTGCTCCAGGTGTTCCTCCCAGGACTCACTGTAGATGACTATATCATCAAGGTAAGCAGCTGCAAACTTCGAACAGTCATTAAGCACAATGTCCATCAGTCTCTGAAAAGTTGCAGGGGCTCCATGGAGACCAAAAGGCAACACAGTGTAATGGAACAGACCCATCCCTGGGATCTGAAATGCTGTGTATTCTTTGCAAACTTGGGTCAAGAGGCACTTGCCAGTAACCTTTACAAAGATCCAAGGTTGTGATATAACAGGCTTTTCCCAGTCTTTCACAAGCAGTTCATCAATGCGTGGCATTGGGTATGAATCAAACATGAAATACTGTTCAATTTCCTCATATCGGAACAGAAACGTGGTTGAGCAGAGTCTTTTTTAGGAACCAACACTATGGGGTTTGACCACTCACTTCTGGAAGGTTCAATCACTCCCATGTCCAACATCATCTGGACCTCCTCTTCAGTGGCTCCATCATCCGCTCTGCAATCCTGTATGGCTTCAAACGTACAGGTTTAGAGTCCTTTAAAACTATTTTATGGGATATAATATCCGTTCTTCCAGGTTTTGCAGAAAACAATGGAGGAAAAGATTCTTTGAGCTCACCCAACTGACGCCATTGCTTTTGTGTCAAGTGCTCCGGACGGGCTTCAGGCATGCATCTCTCTCTGCAGGGCCTCATGTCAGCTTCAGCTTCCCGGGTAGCCTTTTCTTCCAGTTGTATGTCCTGGATCATCAGAACATGTTCCTCCCTCTTCTCTGTAGGGTTTTCTTTGATGAATTCTTTCAACAGGTTAACGTGCAGCAATTGTTTATCTTTCCTTTTATCAGGACATTCAATTTCATAAGTCACAGGACCTACCCTTCTCGTGACAGCATATGGGCCTTGCCACTTTGCCAGTAGCTTGCTTGGTCCAGTGGTAGCAATACAAGTACTTGTTGACACGCTCTTAATTCTCGCTCACGGGCACGTTTGTCGTACCATACCTTTTGCTTCTGTTGTGCCTGTTGCATGTTCTCCTTAGCCATTTCTCTGAAGGTGTTTAGCTTATCTCTCATTTGGAGGATGTAGGATAGGATGTTGGTGGTAGTAGAAGTTGCCTCCTCAGCCATCCAGTTCTCCTTCAACACATCCAAGGGACCTCTGACCTGTCTTCCATACAACAACTCAAAAGGTGAAAAACCAGTTGATGCCTGTGGCACCTCTCTATATGCAAACAAAAGAAAAGGTACCCATTTATCCCAGTCTTTGCCAGTTTCATCCACAAATTTCCTCAACATTTGTTTAAGGGTGCCATTAAACCTTTCAACAAGACCATCAGTTTCTGGATGATATGGTGTAGTTCTTATGCCTTTTACTCCAAGTTGGGAATACAGTGATTTCATTAACTGAGACATGAAATTTGTACCTTGGTCAGTCAATATTTCTTTTGGAATTCCAACTCTCGAAAACAGTTCTATTAAACACCGGATTATGTGTTTAACCTGAAGAGAGCGTAATGGATAGACATCTGGATATCGTGTGGCGTAATCACAAATTAACCAGTGCAAATTTATACCCGCTACTACTTTTTGGGAGGGGACCAATTACATCCCATGGCAATCCTCTCATAAGGCACGTCCATAATCGGCAAGGGCTGTAAAAGGCCACGATCAGAGATTTAGTGGGAGCTACTAGCTGACAATCATGACATGTTTTACAGTAGTTTAGTACATCTGTGTATAAACCTGGCCAGAAAAATCGGCGAGCAATGCGATCATAGGTTTTTGCCTGTCCCAAGTGTCCAGCCCATGGTACTGTATGACCTAAATTAAGGATTACTTGGCGGTACTCTTTTGGCACAACTAATCTAGGCTTCTCAATATCGGCAAGATATAAGAGGTTGTTTTTTATTATGAATGGATCATCAACAACATTTTGCCTCTGAGCTACATTTATTTTCTGATCCCCTTCAACCACATAAGCTTTGGCAAAGAGTGGCTTTAAAGAAGAGTCAGTTTCTTGACTTTCCCTGAAATTATCAGGAATTTGCCACTCTGAATCAATGGGTGGGGTTTTAGGGAGAGCCAAATCATTACTTTTCACCTTTTCAATACATTTATTTTTCTCCTGACGGCGTTGACGCTTGGATTTTTTTTCTTTCTGTCCACCTTCATACAAACTAACATCTGCCTCAGGTAATGGCTCTAGGCCTTTAGTCTTTGAGCGGGTGATCACTGCAGAAGAATAAGTTTTGTTTTGGTGTATCAAGTTATCCAAAATGGGTAGATCTTCCCCAAGCACCACATCATAAGCTAGATGATCTAAAACCCCAACAGTTAACATAAAGGCTTGACCTTCCACTTCAATTGTTACATCTGCAGTTGGATAATCTTTTCTACATCCATGAACACAGGTTATGTTTACATTTCGGTCATAGTCAGGTAGGATGTTCTTAAGCACTGACGACTTGACTAGGGTTTGTGAACTTCCTGTATCTACCAAGGCTTCTACCCAATTCCCATTAATGGTGACTTCCACTACATGTTTATGAGGAATACAATCATCATTTTTGTTATCACATCGAGGTATGCTGCACATTTCAACAACCTTTGACTTCCTTAGAGGGCACACAGAAGCTTTATGTCCTGGCTGCTGACAGTAATAACACACAAAATTAAACTTCACATTTGAATGAGCTGGTTTCTCACCACCCGCAGTGTCCACATTGTCCATCCGAGGCGGTCTGTGAGTTTTGCCTTCAGCAAATCTTGTCCTCACCATAGTTCCTCTCGGCCTCACAGGAGCCCTGTGTACTGCACTGTAATGCTCTGCCAGCGCTGCAGCGTCCTCCCCAGTCTGTGGATTGTTCTCCTTCACCCAAGTGCGGATGACAGGAGGGAGTACCCGAAGATACTGCTCCAGGATGATGGCGTCCCCAATTTCCTCCTTGTTGCGAATATCCGGCCGTATCCATCTTCTATATAGTCCTTTAAGTCGGCTGTAGGTTTCTCGAACAGTCTCTCCAACTGGCACGTTAATGTTCCTGAAACGCTGTCTATATGTTTCTTCTGTAACATTAAATTTCATTAGCACAGCAGTTTTAATTTCTTCATAAGAATTTGATTTATCTTCATCCATTGCAGCATAAGCCTCTAGAGCTTTCCAGTTAACAGGGTGACCACTCTAGCTGCCCACTCAGTGTGTCTCCAACCCCATGTTCTGGCTATACGCTCAAACCTCACAAAAAAACTCTCAGGATCTTCACTTTCCTTGAAATCAGGCATTCTGGGCTCTGTCACATGAAGTACTCCACCCCTGTTTGAGCCTTCAGGAGGGGATTGCTGCCAAGTTGATGGCTGTACAGTTTTATTTCTTGGAAGATGAAAAAACATAGGATTGTCTTTCTGAACAGCCTGTTCATAATGTTCATCATATGTCTCAGGCAAATACTTCGGCATCCTTTCACTTCTCAGCTGCTTAATTTGTTCAAAAAGTATTGCCTCAGTCTTTTTAGAGTTTCGCATAAACTCTATCATTTCATCAAAAATGTTAGAGCGAAGATCACAAGATTCTTGACTCACTGTTGCATCTGAAGTCACTTTCGGCCTCACTACCGAATGTAGATTTTCCTCTACAGCCATGGCTCCGTCAGGTGGTGGCCCATGCTCCTCTACTCCCTCCACATGGTCTTCCTCCATGTCTGCCAGTGGACCTCTCCTTGTCACTCGTGGTCTCCCCCGTCCTCTGCTGGCCATTTCTTCAGGTTCTCCAGCAGCTTCTCGAAGGCATACGATCCCACTTCTGACACCATTTGTTACAAGGCAAAAGGTTGTGTCATGGCAAACTTAGGACAAAGTCACTGGGAGCAATTCAGGTTTCAAAAAAACAAGTCCATTTATTTTCTGCTTTCAGTCCTTCGTTAAACGACAGGAAAAACAAGGAGAGAATCATCAAAACAAATACTCCATCAAGGGTTCAATTCAGACCTGCTCAGACATTTCCCTGTCCATGTGTGCTGCAGGAGCCATCTTGGCTTGTTCTGCTTTCCTCACCTTCACTCCTGCTTTTATAGGCCCCAGGGCTCCGCCTCCTCAATCAATGCCTTTCATTTCTTTAACAAAAACTGAACCCTTCATAATTGTAATAAAACAAGAATTTTAACAAAATATATTAAACACAATTTCTCACTTGCAAAACAAATTAAATACATGTTGAAATCAACATTTAACAAATATTCCACATTTTAGTTGTGAGGGAGCTTTTGCTTCCTAACACAGTCATATAAAGTTAGGTTCATTCTTATTGAAAAATGGGCTGTTTTTGTCCTGATTTTCCGACCAAGGACGATGAAGCGCCAGATTATTCTATGTTCTATAAGATTATCAGATTATGGTCTGAGGTGTGTTAAGAAGGAATCCGTATCGATAAGAACCTCTGAAATGGGTCGGGCCGACAATCGAACAAGTGTGATACATCCAAAGATTTCAAAATGTTTGCGTGAAAAGCCGACGACTTCCGAGTCATGACTCCATGAATTGTGACATGGAACAAAATGTGGCTAGTGAAGAAGCGAATGTATATATGCATATGTGTGTATCCATAAAATGAAGAGTCCGTCCTTAAGATTGCTCTACTGTAAAGTGTCTTGAGATACCATTGGTTATGATTTGGCGCTATACAAATAAAAGATTGATTGATTGATTGATTGATTGATTGATCACCTGAGATTTCTGGCTCTGATGGCACGTTCACACCAAACGAGTCAAAAGCATCAGGTGTACATACACAATATATGGTGGATGCGCCTCTTCTAGGTCCCGCTGTGACGACATTGACTGGCTTTATTTATCAAATAAAGTCAAGGCGATGTTCAGCAAGGAACTCCAAACTTTATTCTCCATTCAACCACACTTCTCTATATCCCATGTGCTACACACTGAGTCACACCAAAATACATCCGACCGCAAACAACGCCTTCTCAACACAATAATGTTCCCCACCACTTCACAGTCACTGGGTGAATTATGAACGTAACTGCTTGCCACAATATCATTCAATTGTATGAGAGAAGCCCCTCCCAAAAATGCGTCCATCACGCTCTCTTCCCAACTTGTTTGGATGCACGTCCAGAGCTTCTTTGATGCTGGTGACAACTGACAAGCGCCTGATTCAATGAGCACAAACGTCCATCTAGGGGCGTGAGGCAAGATTTTGACGCCCGAAACGCGTTTGGTGTGAACGCAACATGAGGAATACAGTAGATTCGAACACACACAGTACGATCAAAAGTGTTCAATGTCTGATTTTTTTATTTCCACGTGTGGATGCTGTAATGGATAGTAAAAATCTTTTCAGATTTGAAAAAAAAATTCCTTGAGTGTAACCCGCTTAACACATAGAACAAGAACTATGATCAATGCAATGAAAAACGTTAGCTTGGTTATTAACATACAGAGTTGATAATGACACATTTCATGTGTTTACTTGACATTTAAATAACCCAAGGTTAGGGTTAAGGTTAGGGTATCAGTGCTGTTTTGGGAGGAAAGGACAGAACTCACACATTGTAACATTGATATGGTTGATTGGTGTATTTCTGCTTTTTCAACATGCCTGGCTTATACAATGCTCCCCCCATGGTGCGACACTAGGCTTTAGCATGACCGTTTGACCAGACTTCCATAGAACACAAAGAACAGCAAGGAAGCGCTAATTGAGGTTACAGATAGAAAATAGACTGATCGTGATGAGACAACAGATCAGTGTAATGCAAATAAGCCTGGCCATTGTTATCCCACAATTACAGCACGGGATACAATTTTCATGCATTGTTGTTGAGTTTGGTAGATCACCAAAGCATGCACTCTCATGCACGATACACACAGACACACACACAATCACACATTTTTGTGCCTTCTTCTTTTGGGAGCTGTTTGACTTGAGCAGGTGGCTTTGGGATTATTCATACCAACTTTAAAGAGGTAAACAATCCCTTGAAATAATAAAGCTGTACTGATACACAGAGGTGCGCTGAAAGAAAGGGCATGGCTAAAATAAACAGCATTTGGCGCTTTAGGAGGAAAGGACAAAGAAACACTGTGCTGCAGTGGTTTTTATCACACAGTATGCTGTGTCTGTTTGAAGTGGAAAAATCACAGTTTCTTTAATCCACGGGGTGTTCAAATACTATTTCTTCTTTTGGGATTAAAAACAGTAACAATAGCAGGCATTTAAAAACAAACAGGTCCCAATAAATAGAAAGGAGGCTGCATCACTAAACTCTCAGTACACCATGGCCGTTTTCATTAGCTGGGATGCATTATGTGTGTTTATCTATCATGCCTCATGATAATAAAATGACACCAATGCCAGAGTTTGGATTACAGAGTTCCAAAGGTTTAGAGCTGGTTCGTAATCCCAAAAAATGCAAACAATAAACCCAAATAAATGAAGGAAAAAAGAGATTCTTTAATTCTTGAACACCAGTATTAAATAGGGGGGGGGGGGGGGGGGATTTTAACATCATTTTCAGAAAGGCTCAGATATTTAGAAAGTCCAGGTAGGCTTTGTAAAAAAAGAAATAAAAAGTACTGTGAGGCAATGTTGATCAGGAATATTTTAGTATGCAATTACTGAGTGATTAATAATATTTAGTCTTTTGAAAATGATCTTGGTTAATGCATTTCGAACCAGTTAGATACTGTATGTCATTAATAAACAGCAGCGCTCATAGGAACACCTTCAGGCAAACAGAATGTAACTTTTTTTTTTTACTGCACTTTATTTTCTTCTTACTTTACCTGTATTTCAGCCAAAAGTTGTTTTCATCCTCTACTGATTGTGACTTCAAGGGAATCACTGTCCTCCTTGCATGGCGAAGCCACAGGAAATCACTATAAGAACAAATAAAAACATGTGGAAACTTATATTATAGTATTCAAAATTTTAGATGACCCCCCTTATACTGAATTTTTTTGTAAGTAAATTGTGGATATTTTACTATGATGTTAATAGCCTCATTATTATTATTATTATTATTATTATTATTATTATTATTATTATTATTATTATTATTATTATTATTAGTTTTGTGTGTTTATCCAAGTCTACCTGTGTTTAGGATAAACTCTGGTCTAAGTTCTTTTTTTAATGTACACTTTGTGGCTGGCTGTAGACCTGTGTCTTTTTCTGTCTTATTGTGTCACAATAATGTTAAAACTTGTAAATAAAGTTAAAAAAAAAAAAAAAAACAAGAGAGAAGAAAAAAGAATTTATTAATTTATTTTATTTATTTAATTCATTTGAGAAGCATTTCGTTTAAACAAAGATTACAGAAGGAAAAGAATACAACGTTGCCACTCAAAAGGAGTAGGTGGAAGTTCAAAGAACTTATAAGAAATCCTACCCCTCTTTCTTCATTTCATAATGCTGCATTTATACAATTCATATCCACAAAACAAAAACAAAAAACGCAAAAAAACGAAGAAGACAAAAACTGAGAAGCATAACAAAATAAAATATATAAAAAGAAACTGGAGAACTTGAATAAAATGTATCAGCGTTTATGGTTTTACAAACCAAGATAAAAAACAAAAGGCCAAAAACTAAAAGCAACAACAAAAACCTGAAGGCAAAAGGAACAAGGTATGTTATTATTAAGGGTTGTGCACGTTAGGTTGAAAAACATGTTTGCATGGGTAATTAATCACTTTTCTCTTCTGAGTGTTTTTGAAGGTCATTTTTTATGAAGTTTTTTGAACTGTGCCACATTTTTACACGCTTTAATGTTATCGTCTAAACCAATAAAAACAGTTCTGAAAGAAACTTTGTGAGCAAATTCTCTCTTGTTTCAGGAGAAATACCATTGATATATTGATCTACACTATGTCTTCATCTGCGTTATTGAAAAATGTCAGCTATCAAGTGGCTTCAACGTCTAACAAATGGAACAGTTTAATAGTATGTGGTGGTGATTGGCCATGCACTTGCTTCTGGATTGGAGCAGGGTTTGTGGGATCAGGCCTAACTGGCTGTGATCGCTGTAAATAGAGTTTGCATGTTCTCATACTGGTTTCTTCCACATAGTCTGGATATGATAACTAATTAAATGCATGAATAAATGGTATATGCTGATTCATCGTATACATACTGTACACATGCAGCCTCCTTTCATTTAAGGATATCAGAAACTCACCTTAAATATTCTGACTGTAAAAGAAGTGAATTTATAATAAAGGAAGTAATTTTATTTATTTATTTATTTATTTATTTATTTTTTTTACAATAATATAAATACAAGACCATATAATTCCCGTGTGTATCTTTTAGGGCTTGTTTAGCATGCCGAGATTCACATTGACACTTTAAGCTCAAAATAATTTAAATGATCACTTATAAGAAAGTCTTGTTTAAAGTCCATTTAAGTGAAACGCTGGAAAATGTGGAAATTTAAATGAAATTATGGGACCTTTTTCTCCCTGACAGTCAGTGTGATGACACGCTTGAACATCCCGATTGGGCAGGTTTGAATGTGCTGAAATGTAAATGAGTGGATGCATGGAAGCACAAATGGGAAGCCAGATTCTACATGGACAAGAAGACTATAGAAGTGAGATAAACGGAGGAAAAAAGGGAGGGAGAGATTCTCACTTGAATTGTTTAACATCGGACACACCATGCCACTTGCATTATGGCGACTGTTGCATCAAGAGGGGATGCAAAGGGGCCACATTTTTCTGCAGTGCACCCCAGGGTCTATGGTCTGCTCGGAAAAATGATCACCCAGGAGATTCAAGATGAAGCTGCAGCTACTACTGGTTGTAACAGATATAAGAAATTTCAGGGTCACTGTTGTGTGTTTAATCATCACACACCTCACAAATTGCACGCAACTGTGCACGTCCTTGTGCAGCTCATACAGCGAAAGTCACAGAACCCTCCAACCCTGTTTTTCCTGCTGAAATCAATAGTATTTGGGTATGAAGTAGGGTTGTTGATTGATTCTTGCCAAACTCAGCATTTTAGTGCAAATATTTCAATTTGGCATATTTTGTTGAAAAGAAAAATGTAAGAGTGACCGCCATAAATGGGTTGAAACTCGACTATTACAATCAAATTTATTTTGGCTGAAAATGGTGGTTTGTGACGTTTTGTTTTAGTGGTTTCTTACATCACAAACCACCCTTGTTGGCCCCGCCCCTCCTATAAAAACTAGCACCTGTCGCCCCTGCATTCTGTGACAAGTAGGTTGGATTGAGAGGATTGTGAATATATTGAGTATTAAGTAAATAGTTAGCATAGCATAGATCATTATATTTTTATTTTATTTTTTTTATTTCCAGCTTAGACGCATTTCAGCCAAAAACCCGGGGGTTTATTTACGCTTTAAAAAATAACTAAACCGCTGCTTTCTCCGGTCCTGCCACTTAGAGGGAAATTTAAAAAAAGCCTCCGTGGGGGGGGGGGGGCTCTACTGGCGCCGTTGGTGTGGGATGGCGGTACCGGGCTGGGGGTGCTTCGGTACTCGGGCTTGCCGGTCCGTGGCTGGCGGGGTGGCCCTGCTTGGCGGTAGATGGTGTCCTCTTTCGTCGGGGGGGCCGGGGCCGCCTCCCGGTGGAGAGTGTTATATCGTGGCGCCGGGTGGGCCTGTGCTGGCCCTGGTGCGGGCACGGGCCTCCCCCTGCTCGGCCGCCCTCCTTGGCGGCGGGGGGGCGTCGCTCTGGGCCGGCGTGCAGCGGGGGTCGCCCCCTGGAGCACCGGGGGATGGGGTTGGTGCCTGGCTGCGCCCGGGGGTGGGGGGTGCCGCCGTGCTCCGCGGGGCCGTCGCGGTCTGGGGGGGTGCCGTGGGGGGGGTCTCCGGCCTTGCTGCTCCGGGGCCCGCAGTGCCGCTTGCCCGTCTGCACCATCTACCCTCTCGCGTGGCCCGCCATGCGGACGGGCCCGGCTCACACCAGACAGGCCTCCTACATGTACACTTCACCTCACTCCCAGCTGGTCTGGCTCATTCACAGAATGCACCACACACCCATACCCAACCCTTGGGGGGCTGGATGGTGGGACTGGGGGTGGAGGGGGCCGCCACCTGTGTCACTATGTAGTGGCGTGGGGGCGGCACTCCCACCTCTAGTTACCATACTAATCCCTCCAATTTTAATCGCACCTCAACATGCCACCCCCCGGAGGGTGTACTCACCTACACCCTCCGGCCTATTACACCACATACACATATATCCACAGAGGCAGGATGGGGAGCACCGCTCCCCTCCTTCCCCCTTCTTTTAATTACACCCCATACATTCACTAAACACACACATTCACACAGGGGATAGGGAAGTGCCTCTCCATTGGGGAATGGAGAGGCACCATAACAGGGTGGTGGGTTGGTTCACATATTTGGGCCTCTCCGGTGGGGGCCTGGCTCCTCTGTTGGTGGCCGGGCCACTGCTTAGAGTAAAAATACATCAGGATGGTGCGGTCGGGCGTGGCGGTGGGTCTCGGGGGGGCTTTGCTGGGGTCTCTCCTTGCGGGGTCTTTCCGGGCGGTGTCGGCCTGGTGGGGCGCGGGGGTGCTTCCTCCCCTTGGGTGTGGCTGGGTGCTTGTTTCGTCTCCTGGTGGCCTTGGGGGCGGGCCCCGCGGTGTGCGGACCCGGGGCGGCCTGCCTCGCCGGTTTGGGGGGTGGGTGTGCTGGGGGTGTGCTGGTGTCCTCGCCGGGGTTGGGGCGGGGTTGCTAGCTGTTCCGGTGGTGGAGGTTGCTGTCGGCCGCCTGGTGGGTCTGTCCTGCCGTTTGCGGACGGGTGGGTGGGTCTGGGGCATCTTTGGCTGGGGGCTGCTGTCCCGCACTTGATGTGTGCCATTGGGGTGCCTCCGTCCCCGCGGTGGGGGTCGCCGGTTGCTCACGGGCCGGTGGGGGGCGCTGCTCCGTGGCTGGCGCTGTCCGGGGGGCGGCGGGCCCTGGGCTGCTGGCCTTGGGCTGTCCGGGGCTGTGCGGTCCTGCTGGGCCGTGGCTGGGTCCTGGGCGGGGGTGGGGGGTGCGTCCCGGGGGGCTTGGCCCGGGGGCTTGCCCTTGGGGGGTCCTGGTCCCGGGAGGTGCTCCTGGGGCCCGGGGTGCTTGGCCTGCTGGCCGGGCCGGTCCTGGCGGGGGTCTTTCGGGGCGGGTGGCGCGTGCCGCGCCCTTGCATACCTACTGGTACGGCCCCTGCTTGGGCAGCGCCCCGTGAGGTAGGGTGTCGGGGGCCGGAATAGGGGGCCACGTCCCGGCGGGGCGGTCTGGCTTGGCCCTTGGGGGGGCCCTGGCTTTAAAAAAAAAAAAAAACTGAAGCTCGTGGCGCGGGCGGCATCAGCGAAGGGTGATCTGGGGCGCCATGGGGGGCTAGGTTGGGGTGCCTGGGGGCCGGCGGGGGGACTCGGTGGCGTGGTGCGCTGGGTCCTTGGCTCCTTGGGGCTTTCTCGGGTGTGTATGGGGGGGGCGATGGCTGCCTCTCGGCTTGGGATCTTGGGGGCGTTCGGGGGGCTGCTTGGCCGTGGGGTGGTCGCCGGGGGCCCTTAGGCTGCCTGCTCTTGCTGCTGGCCTGACTGCTTCTTCGGGCCCAGGGGCGGCTCTTGGGTTTTGCAGTGGCGGTTCTTGGAAATACATTTGTCATGGATGCACTGGCCTTGGGCTGTGGGATAACACTCATACTGGGCTCAACCTTAGACACGTTGTTCCCAAATACCTGTTTTATGGAATTTCCACTCACCTCTTCCTCTGTTCACAGCCACCACCATTATTCCTAAACCGCACACTGGTCACCAAACTGGCTTGACAACACAACAATAAGCACAATATACACAACCACAATTTCACATCGCATCACTTAAAACCTAACAACTATTCCCCACCCATTCTATATCCTATCTTGTATCCCTCTTCCCTGTTAACTTCCCCACCCCCCTCCAACCCCTCACCTTGGTGTAACACTGCCCTCTCTCTTTTACATCCTCCCTTTAATAAAGTATTTCTTACCCTTCCCTAGGGAGGGCTGGTGACGGTCACAATTATGCAATGAAATAAATAAATTTATTTAATTGCAATAATAAAATATGCATTGCTGTTAAAAGATTGCACTTCTTGTAGTGTTAACCTTCGACAGCATGTGCAGACAAGGAGAAAAAAAAAAAGAAAAAAAAAGAAGCCTTGATTATGGGCGGGGCTCCTGAAGCAGTTAAGACACGCCCAGTCGATACTATAAAATCTCCGATGAATAATCTATGCTATGCTAACTAGCTACTCAATATGCCTCTCTATTTACTCTTCTCTCAATCCAACCTACTCACCACAGACTGTAGAGCAACAGGTGCTAGTTTTTATAAAAGGGGTGGGGCTAACAGTGCTTGTTTGGGATGCAAGATGGCCCCAAAATGTCACATGATCTTGTTCTCAGCCAATAGCAAAAATCAAATGTAACAGCAGGGTTTTCTCCCATAGAGGGCAGTCAATCTGACATTTTACAACAAAATATGACAAATTGAAATACTTTGACTAAAATGTTGAGAGTTGGACCAGGATCAGTCAACAGCGTTACTTCATACCCAAATACATTTGTATTCAGAAGAAAAAAAGTGGGTTTGGAGTTTAGTTAAATGGGTGTGATGCCTCCTTGTTAGTCAGAATAAAAACTGCTGCTCATGAGCTAAGCTACTTTATTTATCCTGAAGGAATTAAAATGCATATATATAGATATATATAAACCCTTTTATGGTTGGCCGAATGGCCTTTAGCAATTGTCAGTGTGCAGAAATAATTAAAAAAAAAGGTCTAAAAGCATGGTTAAAAATCACAAACATCTAAGAGTACTATGAATATTTAGTGCACTTTTTCTTGGTACCAAATGAAAAAACGGTTTGCATACCCTTGACAAGAAAAAGAAAAAAAAAAAAAAAAATGAAAGAAGAAAAGAAATGAGTGACTCCACTCAGGCAGGTATAGCAGCAGGAAAATCAAGCGTCCCCGGCAGCCAATAGGTGCCAAGCTGTGTGACATGCATCTCCCGTTTCCATGTCATGCCATGCATGTGATGTGATGGGCGAATGAAGGCAGTTCCTGCAGAGAGTGGTGGGGGGTCATTATTAAGCCTCTTAAATTAGCGCCCCCTCCTACGCAGCCCTTTGCAATTTTCCAAGACCTACAACCACACAAACACCCACCCAACGCCGCACATTGGACCTGACACAGGAAATCATTTCCAAAGTTTACTTGCAGCAAACTCATTTCATATGTGATTGAATTGTACTTGTATGCCATGACCCATTTAGACTCAAAGTCACACATGGGCACTTTGAGAGCCCGTTTGAGCAGAACTGTGCTGTTAGAGCCTTGCTATAGACTGAGCCGATTGAATGTCCTATGCAATGCAATTTACATGTCTCTCCATCACACTCACTTATATGGTTCAACTCACAAGAGCTACCATTTAGATCGCTCCTGGCCGAGGGAAGGGGGGAGAATCTCACGGGTGTAATACTATACAGTATGTATGTGTGGTGTGTGGCAACAGTAGAAGAAATCTTTACCCCAATTGCTCCTAATACCTCAGTGATATATACAAAATGACAAACCAAACTCTAGATGGCTGTAGCTGTAGGTGTTCTCTGATGGACAGCTAGCACAACCCAAGCATTTCTGTATCCCCTCTACAACTCTTCATAACTCCAGATTAAAGAGACCTCAGGTTGAAGTTCAGCCTCTCTGAGAATGAGTGTTTTTCTACCCACAGCGTCCGACTCTGCCCTTTTGTCTCCTATTTATCTTCCTTTCTCGCTCCTTTTCCTTCTCTCATCCTTCCCTCGTTGGATCTGCAGCCCATTTCCTCTCTTCCTCCCTTCGTGGTGTATATGTATATTTACAAGAGTGCACATAAATGGTGTCTGGGGAAGAGTGAGGAGCAGCGGGGAAGGGTAGCCATTAGGGGAATAAAGAGAGGTGCTGCCTCACAGCCAAGCTTCACAGGCCAGTGGAGCAAATCAAATTGGGTCTTGTTCTGCAGCACACACACACACACACACACAGACTTGGTGACAGGGGTGGAGGCACAATGATGACAAGAGGGCCTTCGGGACATAGCAGGGCTGGGCATGTCTAGGGCTGGCTCACTAAGGGATGCAGTCATGACCCTCTAAATCCTCCAAGCCACAGGTGTGCTCATATAGTACAGGAAGAACAAGGGGCGAGCGATGCACACACACACACACACACACACACACACACACACACACAAACACAGATTAATTCATGAAAGTTTCTTTTCCATGTATAGTTTCATGCCACTTATGATGGCAGTGATGGGGTGTACAAAGGACAACAGTTTCAAAACAAGAGACAGAAAATTATATAAAATAGAGTACATTTTCAAGATATAGTGATTATTAATCAAAAACAAAATGTCTTTTTTTCTATTGCATCTTCAACATTGATTTTATACAGTATATATATCACATCTCCATAAAGTATGTGATGTATGCTAGTATTAAGGAACAGTAAAGAGTATAAAACTCTTGTATAAAAGAAATGTCTGGTTCCCATGATTGGGACGATACACTGGATGGATATGATAGGACATTTAGAAAAAGGAAGAAAAAATAACAAAAAAAATTATGAAAAATCAATAATTACCATACTTTCATACGCTCATTCGTTGAAGTCAAAATCACAGAGACTTAACATTAGAGCCGTTTCTCGCTATATGCAAACTATGAAAATGCATTAGGCCCCATTAGCCGCTGGGAGGCCAAAAGGCGAGTCCTAGCAGTCCTAACAAAGCCGTAGATCAGGGGGTCACCGTGTCACAAGTTAATACTTACTTTAAATACTGCTGCATGTAATAACATTTTAGCATTAAATTGACCATCTCTAAATGTTTATTATCACTAAAACATTGTGACTAATGTTTTTAAGTGTTACATAAGTGGTGCATGGTTGGTGGTATGTTTATATAATATCATATATAAGTTATATTTTTAAAAAACACAAGGTGGATTTTACAAATGTTACATGTTTTACGATTTGTTAAACCGCTGTTTGTTAGTCGCTAATAAATAAGGATCATGGAGATGTTCTATGAAATGTAGAAAATGAAACAAACGCATGAATTAGAAAAAAAAAAGTAAGAATTGCATATTGAAACTTAAACATGTCCCACCTTTTTATGTTAACGCTAGCCTTCCTTATTATCCTAACCTCTAATTGGTGACCCCTGCCGTAGATATAGATCTCAAGTTAGGAAATTCAATCTTAATGGGAGATTTTCATGCTGGTGTCCCGTTTCCCTAGTAAAGAGATTTAACTTCATGTAGTTTGGCAAACACGGGGCCCCCAAACAGCATCTTGCTTCAGACACCCAAGTCCTTAATAAATACTAAGATTTGAATCAATAACTGGGTTGATTCAGGAACCAACTAGCATTACTCCATGCTTAAGGAGGTTGTTTGTAGAGTTGCTCGTTTGTATGTAGGAAAATATAAACTCTATGATACATTTAACAGTAGCAGCTCTAGAGCCATAGCCATTCATGAATGCTAACACTGGTTTGTTCTGATCATTTCTCATATGGAGTTTGTTTAATGGTGTTTAAGCAGGAAACAGGTCACCTGTTCATTACAGGGTTGTGACAGACACTTTTAATTATTTGATTAATCTAGACACTTGATTATGTCACCTGTAGAATACAGGATTTTTCACAACACTTAAGGCAAAAGCAACACAAACTGCTGGCACAACTTTTCTACAAAACCTAGAAGTGAGTCAATAAACTTTAGCTTTTGCCTCGGAAAAAGCCATGTTACTTCAATGCATTGTGTTTTGTCACTTTGTTGTAGTAATTAAATACACAAAAACGGTTATAAAAATGCCCCAAAAATATATTCTTGTTCAAAATGTGTTGCTTTGTGACTAATCACGAGGCTGTAAGTCAGAGACAGGGTGAAAAACATCCTAAATACACCTAGTAAAAGAAGAATACAAGGCATAGTTCCTTTTGGACAAAAACTAACAAATTAATACAGTGAGCAACTTAAAAACATTGTCATAGTGACTAAAAACCAGTGCACATGGGGCAAAGAAAAAACTACTAAGGTTATTTCTATAAGGAAACAAACATATACAAACTTGAACATGAGAAATAGAAATTAATATAAAAGGAAATGACATTGCTTTGCCGGATTGTAGTCGTTGGAGTAACATATTTCTTCCTTCCTGGCTATAATACCTCATGGATAACCGCGTGAAAGCTCTCCCTGTGTAATGTCCTGACTAGGAATGAAGTTATTAGAAGGCTGTTAGCAAAGCTGAAGTATCAGCAGAGGACTCCAGGTAAAGGGCACCAACGCTAATGAAAAATGAGGCGGAGATTTGTTCTCAGGCTTTGGTTTTATTAGAAATACATGGTAATGGCACCAAAACCTTGGCCAACATAATGTTCGCTGCCTTCTATGTGATACCCATGCCTATGGGGGACTATTCATTTACAGAGGAACAAAGGGAGATGGTGTAAAAAAATACACGCAACGCTTAGATTTCTATCACTTCCTTTGAAAGATTACCAGCACACATCACTTTGGCTCAATTCATTACACGCCTGTGAGAGGGGGTAGGTGTGTGATGGATGGTTGTCTCCAAATGGACTTGTCGGTAATAGAAAAATGCACAAGCTTTAATTAAAGAGAGCTGGACAAGTGGATCCAGAGTGGATTTGGGTGTCTCTCCACATCTACACAGGGTAGCTCATATATCAGAATTCATCTCGCTGTAAGAAAGAAACATGAGCTTCGATATTGGACGTGAAGTGGAAAGACCAACGTAGGCAAATAGAAATATGACGAATGCAATATTGGAACGACGTCGTTGACATGTATGATACGATTGATGTTACGTGCAAATTTACAGACGCAAAAAGTCAAAAGACAAAACTAAATATCAAATTATATTCTTTGTCAAAATATATAATATTTTAAAAGTGAATGGAAGCACTTTTAAGTTTTTTTGTCTTTAGGCTTTGCAATATTGATGCACTGATGCATGCTCATGCTTATTTCATGAAAATATAGTTGTGAAGAGTACCAAAAGGTGACTTAGTTGTGTTAATAATAATAAAAACAATAACAATTATTATTATTATACATTTATTTATTTATTTTCAAGTAGATTATACCAATTTAAATGGCATCAAAATAGTAAGTTCTTTAAGAGTGTACCATTTTCATAAAATTGTGAATTTACCCATGAACAACTGTTTCAACAAATGTGTTTTTTTTTCCCATATTTGATTATTTTGTCAACTAAAGGGAACACCACATGGTTGTTCAATATTACCATAAGTCACAACCTAATTTATATCCAATAAAATCACAAAAACATTCTTTAATATTAACAGAGTATATATGATCATACTTCTTCTTTTGCTAAAAGGCAAAGTCAGTTTGGTGCTCGAACTTCCCTTTTTTGCACTTTGTGTCTTGCTATGTATCAAAAGGTTCAGGGGTAGAGTGGGTCATCCAATAACCAAAGTCATTGTTGTTGTGTCCTTGGGCAAGGCACGTTACCCACACTGCCTCGTATGAATGCGTATGAATTGCGCATGAGTGTCGGTGGTCAGACACACAATTTAGTAGCCACGCTTCTGTCAGTATAACCCTGGGCAGCTGTGGCTATAATGTAGCTTACCACCACCTGTATGACTGGTGTTAATGAATAATGGTTTCTGTAATGCCATTTGGGTTCTCATGAAAAAAATCTAAGCCATTATTATTTTGACATTCATTGTCTGACTCGCTTGTTCCTGTTCAGGGTCACGGACTACGTGGGTTACAATTAATCTATTTTTGGTGACTCAGGGTACATAAAATGTACACAATGACCTTTATTTATTGTTGCTATTACTGTAAAAATGCTAGTTAGCATTTATGTTTGTTGACTGGGAAAGCAGAGTGGAACAGAGAAAACTAATGCATGTTTGAGGAGAACATACACCAGGAATGATAAGAATGTAAATACACAGGCCTTTTATACATAGCTTTTTAGCAGCTCTAATGTGAACGTAAGGAATTAGTCTAATCTAAGATATGAGTGCTGATGCCTCCAACTTTAAATTTTACCTTTTAACATACCAAGATGTGAACACATGGTACTTCCTCTCTTCACTTGCATCCTGACCATTTTAGAATCATTTTAAAAATCTAACCCTTTAGGATAGAAAGTGTCTATTCGTACGGTTGCTGTACGGACAACCCCAAGTGTTATTGGTACGTTTACCAAAGTACACGTACATAGCGTCTTAGGGTTAGGGTTAGATTTTACCCTATATTGCATATTTCGGGTTCCAAACAGGAACCGGTTCCTAACGTCCGGTTCCGGGAAACTGTTACGAAGATGTTTGAATTTCGATTCTTTTTTTGTTTCCCAAATGCCCGCACTAGTTTGTTTCCGCGGTTTGCTCTGTTTGTTTACGCGGGGTTTGTATAAGGTGCGTTCAGAATGCGACTGTAGCGACTGCAGTCTCTGTGTGTGCGTGTGTGTGTGTGTGTGTGGCTATGGTTTCATTTTGGACCGCGGAGCGGAAGGGAGATAGAAACTAATCACCGGTAAAAAGCTCAATAAAACTCCGGAAAATAATCACCAGAAATAAATAGTTGCTCCCTGGTAAAGATAGTAGCTCTAACATCTGGTAAAATTGTCTTTTAAGGCTCTTATTAAATAGCGTCAGCTGGAGTCCTGTCCGCCGCCATCTTGGATTATGTCGTCACCAGCGCGTTGTCGCTGCAAGTCGCGCAAGCGCAGAACAACCCAAATTAACTTAAGCTTTCTCGAACAAGAACTGTTGATTGATTTGTCACATGACTGCTCCAGGGTTTGAGTTTGTTTTAGTTTGTTTCACATCTACCAGGGCTGTAGCTCTTTGTTTTTTAGACTGCTGCCAATTTGTTTGTAGTGTTATTTCAGAAAGTTTCAGTTTCACAGTTACAGTTGGGGACCTTTGTAATTGAATACCCTAATTACAGTACAGCAACCAAATGAAACTGTATCAACTAAGTGAATTCATAAAAATGGCCCATATAAAGGCTTTTTCAAATGAAAAATGAATCCTGTAAAATCTGTGACCTGTTGACCTGCGCAACTCAAAGAATCGGAATCGAGAATTGTTTGGAACAGGAATCTAAATTGAGAATCGGAATCAGAATCGCTAAAATCCAAACGATGCCCAACTCTAGTTAGGGTTAGGGTTAGGTTTACGACTAGGTTTAGTCTTAGTCACGTGACCTAAATTGGCCAATGAGGGCCAGATGCGTACAGATAGAATGTCGGTATATTGATACGGCAACAGTACGGATAGCCACTGCCTTTAGGATATGCTGTTTTGTGAAGTCTGCCCCAAAAGAGTCCGCAAACTCCTTATTGTCACAAAATGTGTTGGAAACTACAATCTAGAGAAATAGTTCACATTCAGCATGAATATAGATGCGCTGATCAATTAACTTTAAGCTATTAATACCTTGTAGAGGCAGATAGAAATGTTCCTATTCTTTGGTAATATTCCTCCACTCCCTTTTCCCCCGGTTCAATCCAATTCAATGTGTATATTTTGGTAGCTGTGCTTTAGTGGCTGTTAATGAAGAGCTCTTCAGCTGAAAAAAAAAACATCTTTATTCTGCGGTGCCTGAAGTAGCCACTCACGTGGAAGGAGGCTACAGGCCTTCAGTGTCAGTGCATTTTCAGCCTCTCTGCCATCAATCAGACCTTGTGTCCAGTAAGTGCTGCTAACATTGATGAAATATTCATTAGCCATTCCCTTGTGTGTCCCACTTTCTGTAATCATTACGTTTGGGCAGCATTGTGTCACCTCTTTTAAAAGGCCTACAATCATCCTGTTGATGGAAGGTGAATTTGAAAATGTGTTTCAGCTTTATTGTCCAAGTCCAATATGGCTGGACATATTTGTTCACGTCTGAAA
The DNA here is from genome assembly GCF_900634775.1 of Gouania willdenowi. Lineage (NCBI taxonomy): Eukaryota > Metazoa > Chordata > Actinopteri > Blenniiformes > Gobiesocidae > Gouania > Gouania willdenowi. The sequence continues at coordinate 12,942,082 of NC_041065.1, forward strand.
ATGTCAGTTGTCTTGCTTTCTTTTTTTTTTCTCCCAGAAAGTGCATTAAATAGTCGCAAAATTGCCTGAATTGCCGATCTCGGAGACAATTTGATGACATTAAATGTAGGGAAGAAGCAAAACACATCATTGTCTTTGCCATGTGTCTAACCCTAACCCTAACCCTAACCCAAATTAAACCACAACTCAAACCCAGAAAAACTTTCAATGACAAAAAACAAAGAGTAAAAATATGGCATTCTTACAAATGATAAGTCAATAAAAATAGAAAGTGTCTATTTGTACGGTTGCCGTATGGACAAGCCTTAGGGATAGGTTTAGTGTTAGTGTTAGAGTTAGGTTATAACTCAATATCGCAATAATTTTTAGGGTTAGGGTTAGGGTAAGGTTTATTCTTAGACACGTGACTTAAACTGACCAATGAGGGGTGCTGCGTATGGATAGAATCTTGGTATATTGATATGGCAACCATACGGATAGCCACTGCCGTAAAAATATGACATTAGTTTGTCACTGAACTAGCGGCAATTTCATATTTTGTAGGTTTTGCTGAGAAATTGAGTTTTCAGCTAGAAACTCAAAGCAAATTTATCAAACAGGGAAAATTTAATATTTCAAACAGAAATAGTATCCCAGTTGTTGGTAAATAAGTTTAAATTAAGAAAAAAAATTATTACATTTATTATTTCAAATGTTAGAAATAAGACTGGGTGGCGCTATGATGCTTAAAGGTATTTCTTTCAAAATAAGAGCACAGATTGTTATCATAACTTTTTCCTTGCTACCCAGTGAAACATGGGGACATTACCAACTTTGGGGTCCTGACCCACAAATTGAAAAACTCTGTAATAACTTGAACATTCATCACACATCATTTACTTTAATCTAATGCCACTATGATAACTTATATGTTCAGTACTCTTGGGTATAGATTAACAATTTGGCTTTTTTTCTCTCTGATTTGTAAACAAATATATAAAACGCTGCTATTTTTTGCCGTTAAAAAAAAGGGCTAAAAACCTTATAGGAATATGCTTCTGCTTGTAAAATAGAACCAGATTGGCAGTAAAAGCTTTAATTGTTTCAAGTTTCAAAGGATGTTTAAATAATAGCCATATCAACAATTGTATTGTATGTGTATTGGTATCTTTATATAAAGACTGTGACCTAAAAACAACCCTTTTTTTAAGATTTTTTGTGCCTCCATATGTTTTTAATTTTCTTTCCATATGTGAGGCACAAATACTTCTTCACTGTGATTAGTGCCGTCAGCGTACAATCGGCGTAAACACTCTCGTCACTCATGTTCAACCTGTTCTAAGACCCTTCTGATGAATATTATATCCATCCACATTCATAGACTGCAGTCAAACACACTTCTCAGCTCACAATAGCTGAGTGAAATTTCACCTTCTCCACATATTTGCAATTCTTATTGCTGTGAGAAAGTTAATCTATCTTCAGCAATTACTCATTGGATGTTACAGCTTAAGCAAAGATGTCCTCAGTTGCCCGTCTTGCATTTTAAACAGGGGGCAAAGAGCCTTGGTACAATTTCCCCAAATACAACTAAGCTAACACTGATTTATTGCTCCAGTTTATATAATTCATATTAGGAATTCATGGACCTAGCAAAAGGGATTACAGCGTTTATTTCAGGCAGGGAGATGATCCTGTCATTAATGGTCGATACTTTCATCATCGTTTAAACCACAGGAATTTGCCCGGTGACGAATCACAGCGGACGTGGCTATCAGGGTTGTGCAGCCGTACTCGTTATCTTGCGACGACCCGCTCTGCTCAGCAAACGTGGACCCGCGCCCATCAAACCTGGATTAGGCTGTCAATCAAGCATGGGCTGTGTATATTGTGTTACAGTTTCTTCCAAATGTCACCGAGATCAGAGTCATTTCTTGGCTAATTGCATCTCGTCTCTTTTTAATGCAGCACATTTAAAGGTTTTGTTACGTTACGTGACATGATGGTGTTTCTCTCATATTGGCACGATGATGAGTAGAAAAGAGGGTCCCGTCTTTGTTTGGAGACGGAAATGAGCGAATAAATGACTGTTGAAGTTCAGAGGGGCGTATTTCTGAAATGGCAGCAAACAAAAGAAGAGAAAGTGAGAAATGATCCCAATCTCGCCATAGCGTGACATCAATTACACCAACTTTTCATTAGGAGGGGTTTGTTCCTAAAGTCGACCAGCTTTTCCGCCGCTGTTTTATTCAAGAGCTGGCAGCGTGTTACACTGAGTCAGATCTATGTCAAACCAAGCTCACAGCACCACTGAGGATTTCCTCTCCTTTGACACCTAGTTTTCTTACATTCAACTGACTTAGTTTGAACATGACAAATATAATTCCAAGCGCTTCACCGGGTCTGACAATGGCAGCAACAATACACCCATTAATTCCCTCCTCACAAGAAACCTCCGCTGGAGAAAATACTATTAGCCATTTTAAATAACATACGAAATTACTAATTCTGCTGCACATCGTCAGAGGGATTACATTTGAATCAATGTCAAGTCATATTGGACGAAGTCTGTTTCTTTAATGTGCCAAACATGTGCAATGAGGCCGTTTCATTACAGAACCATTATGGTGGTGCTGTGGTAGGGGAGATATAAAAGTGTCATGTACAGAAATAAAAGCTGCGAACAAACTGTTCACTGGGCAAGGCTGGATTCACTGGAAACATCCCAAAACAGAATTTAGTTTATTTTTTTATTTTTTATTAATTATGAGTACCAGCTCATCACTACGCTACTTCTACTTTTATTTACATGTTTCAACGATGGCACGAACTCTACACAAACAGGCTGATTTGCGGCCTACTTATGCATATTGATGAGTGGGCGTGTCTATAGACAGGACGCTGACTTTCTCCTCCTGGCGCGACGACGTAGGGCCAGAGGACGGCCCGCCCTCCTCCCACCCACTCTGTAACTGATGTGCTCATGCTGCTTTATAAATACGAGACAGTACATACATAGACTGTATAAAATATATACATAGCACTGTACGAATGCTCACATTCGTGGGCGTGTCTGTTTACATGGCAATCACGGCAGAGAGCTTCTTGGAGGCGCGGCTTCTCCAGCTCAATGCCGAGGAAAAATTTGTCATCAAAGTCGGAACGCGTCATCAAATTGGAGCAAGGTGTTTGGGCTCGCCCTGCAGTAGGAAATGAGCAAATCACCCTCTAACTAATGATTGAGGGAATCAATGAAAAGAACACTTTGGGCATGTGTATGAAGCCCTAACAGAACTTTTATCATGTTAAGAGCACAGAAAAGACAATTTAGCTTAACATGGGCCCTTTAATAAAAACCATACCCCTAGTTGGGAAACACAGCACAGATAAACAAGTTATAAAAAGTGAGTGTTATCATAACGTATATATGCATAATCAGCCCAGTTTGCACAGTGTGTTTCAGTCAGAAATGTTGTATGGCCACAGATAATCTAACACCAGGGGAATCACTCTACAGCCACATTTATTATTTGAAGTGGTCTTTAAAAGTGTGTGAAAAAAAAAAAAAAAAAAATGCGTCTGCATTTACAAACTATAAATACAAAATAGACAAGAAATAACAGCGCAACAATAACAAACACTCTACGGCTTTCCATTAGTGCACTTAACCCGCTCTTCATGGAGAGCAATCCCACTTTACAATTCCTGTGGCTAAATGCGTGTCTCTAATTCACAAATGAGGGGACGTTTTGAGTGGCCCGCTGTCTCCCCGATGAGCAAATGCTGCAATTAACTTTTCCTCCTCTTTTCTATAGAGAGTAAGTGTTTTAGAGACATTAACCTCCAGTCAACAGCTTCTTATTCCTCCAGCCAAATTCAAGCCAACATCTTACTTCACGCCTTTTGATACTTCACGTTACAGTTAAGCTCGAGAGGCAATTTAGGTTGTATTATTTAAGGATGATTTAACAGAAAAAAAAAAAAGGACGACGGTCATTAGAGCTCATTAACATTCTTAGCTGAAATGCAGACACAGCTCCCAATTTTCAGTCTATAAGAACTTTCAGATGCAACATTCTTCATTGCTATTTCCATTTTTACACCATTATTGTATTTATTTATCTTTATAATGAATAATCTTTCGTAGTGAAACCAACCTTTGGCGTTCATGAGCTATGAAGGTGGTGACCTTGAAAGGAAACAGTGGTCAAAATAACAATAATAGGCAACATCCTGGTGCTATGGCTGATAATGCTGACATGACATTCTGGTAATAATAAGCATATGTCAAAACCTGATTCAGTCTCGTAATGATCTCACAGCATCCACGGGTGTGTGTGTACACGTGTGTGTGTGTGCGTGTGTGTGTCATTACAACAAGAAGTGGTAGCATCCATGAGCAAAATGGCTGCCTAATTGGCGATGTCCATGACACTGCGGTCTCTGTAGGTGTTTTTCCTCCTGCATGTTGCCCAGACTCTAATTATTGGGGTTTCAGCGGGGAGGTAAGACAGGGAATGAGGAGATGGTGCCTTTTGCCGCCTGATTCTGTCAACTGATGGGTTGCACTGTCTGCGATAAAGCCAGGCAGCACAGAATCCCTGGAGTGAGTTAGGGAAAGACCCAGGGACCGGTCATATCAACAAATCCTAATCAAAAGCCTAAAATTGTCAGCTGTCATACACTTTTTGTGATCTTTGATACCTTGCCCCTCCCCTGACCCACACTGACAAATAATGCCTTGCCGGTTGCACATACACACACATGCATGCACACTAACGCATGCACACACACTTTTACACAGTTGCACAGACACATGGATGATAGCATACAGACAGGAAGTTAGCTTGTGTTACCATTGGATAAATATCTCATGATTTGTCTGAATAATAATGCTGAGCATGTAAATGTGTTATTTATTAGTCAAAGGTGGCAAAAGTACTAGTCTTCAGCACTCAAGTGAAAGTATAGCTACTTGAATAAAAAATGACTCTGGTAAAAGCAAAAGTATTGAAGTTGCTCCCTGACGTGAGTAAAAGTTAAAAAAAAAAGTACATACTACTAAGTGTATGGTAGTTGAGTAAAAAAAAAGTCAATCTAATGTCCCTTCAATAATAATACAGGGTTTTTAAACCAGCAAATGCCATATTGTTCATTTTATTAAGAACTTGTAGAATAATGGGAGATGGAATCAAGTTAAATCTGTTACCTTTGAACACCGAGAAAATTTAGCACTCATAATAAATACAATTTTTAAATTAAATGTGTCAAAAAAAAATGTGGGTTAAGGTTAGGATTATTCAACAAAATCCATAGCAGCTGTGAGTTTAACATTTTTAAAGGCACACTGTGTAACTTTTGGCCACGAGGGGCGCTAGACCTGCAACTTTCACGTCAAGCGCCCCGAGTGGCCACAAGCGCAACAGCACTGTTGCAAAAATCAACAAACAGTCAGTCGGGCTAGCCTCCCTTGTTTTTTGACTGTGTATGCAGACAGTAGTTGACTTATAACTTCAGGATAAGGATTGGCTCTAAGGGCTGGGTCGGTCGGGCTGGGGTGCGAAGCGGGGCTGGGCTTGCGCCGCGGCTGGAGTAGCAGCCGCCTGAGGCCCGGAGCTCGGCCCTCCTCGCGGCATCGGTGGCGCTCCCCCCTACTCCCTGGACTTGCCGCCGTTGTTGGCCCCATTTACCAGGGGTCGGCGCAGCGGCCATTGTCGTACGTGGGGCTGTGTCCAACGCTGGGCGGAAAGCAGGTCGGCGCAGGGGGCCGGGTCTCAGCAGCATCTTTTTAGCCTCCTCAGAACCAGTTTTAAACTTTTTGCTTGCCTCGGCCATGACCAGGAGTTGAACAGGTGGAGAAATACTAGCAAAAGCCTTAGCCCTATGAGTATATCCGAGCTTGTGGTCACGTGACTGCCATAAAGTGATACGTTGTCCAGGCATTCTCCAGGTCACATGACCTGGCCAAAGACGGTTCCTCTCTACAAACTTACATAGTCGGTATTTCAAGAGGGAAGGTCAAAAAGCCCGTGTGTGCCTTTAAGAAGTTGGTGGTACATGGCTCCTCCAGCTTTGCTTCAAAGGTCTTGAAAGTAACAAACTCCTTTTTTTAATATAAGGAGCAGAAAGAACAGATATTTGTTGAAAAAAGTCAAATGAATACTCAAGTAAAGAACAGATACCAGAAAAAACTACTTAAGTACAATAACAAAGTATTTTGTACTTCGTTACTTATCACCTCTGTTATTAATTAATAATTAATGAGTCTCAAGCGATTTGTCCGCTCGATGTTAGAAATGCTTTGAAGCACTTTCAGACTCAACAACGACAGCAATACAAGATGTGTTATTCTCTGTTAACAATGTGATATATAACTATGTAGCTGTTCATTTGCTCACATCTTGTGCAGCGAACGGTAATCGGTCTAGATCAACACATAATGGCCATAGCTTATAGCTTTGTTCTGACCTCTTCCAGTTACCGTGATGCAGATGAATTCAAACAAATAAAAACATTTAACGGGATTAAAAATATGTTTTTTTTAATAAAACTGGTTAAACAAAGACCTGTAATGTTTATCTACCTGAGATATTGTAGAAGATCATCTCAATTTTTGTTTTGATTTGTGTTTGCACTTTTTCATGTTTACTTGCTATTTAAACTAAGGCAACAGTTTGATACTATGAATGTCACTCTTGGCCCTTAATTAACCACATTTTCATGTTTTTTTGTTTGTTTTTGCCATATAACTGCTTTACTTAGGCTACTAGTTTTTGTGGTAAACAAATTTAAGGTCTTAGACTTTTATTAATTGTGCAGTAAATTTTGGATATTATATGCTACTTTTGCATTTTGTTTTGCTTATGTATTTAGTTGCAAGTCAATAGTGAGTTAATCACAAGTTAATTCCCAAAGACCATGTAATTGACTCCAATATAAAAGAAAGGGTCTACTTGTACAGTTGCTGTACGAACAGTCCCTGGTGCTATTGGTACGGTTACCAAAGTACATGTACGTTGCGTCTTAGGGTTAGGGTTACTGTAGATTTAGGGTTCGGGTTAGGGTATAACCCAATATCGCAACAATTTTTAGGGTTAGGTTTGGGGTTAAAGTAAAGTCTAGTCTTAGTCACGCGACCTTACCTGGCCAATGACTGACCAATCACGTGACCTAAACGTATGGATAGAATGTCGGTATATTGATATGGCAACCGTACGGAAAGCCACTGCCAATATATAATAAAAGTAAATAAAATGAAAATAATTTGCTGCCCAGTGCTTACATTTTTTTTTACTTCTTGCAGAATCTACTAAACACTTCTCTTCAGGATTAGTTTTACCATTTCAGCTGCACTCCTATATATTGGATAAAGCCCCAAACTTCTCATGTTGCCTTTTGTTGCTCACACCTCCACTTTTGAGTTCTAAAACGAAGTGCTTCAGCTTAAGAATTACACAATTTGGTTTACTGATTCAGGTCAGTGGCCAAACAATGCCATTTCTCTTTCCCCAAGTCCCCTTTTAGACAAAGCTAAACTTGTGCTTTGGTTCAGAGAAGAATGGAAAGGCTGGGGTAGCTTTGATCAACCAACTGTTACTAAGAAGATTTCAGAGGGTTTAAAGGACCTAAAATGTTTAAATGGGTGGATCAAGAGCAAGCAGAAATTGGACGATTCGCAGGTGGGGTTGAAGGAGTGAGAACATCCCGTACAGTTTTCATCCAGTTAGTGCAGATTATGGAAAAGGGAGATGACAAAAGTGGCATTTGGTATCCAATTACGGCTGTTGTTAATACTTCTCAATGGCAGTTGGTCAATTATAGCGCAAAGTTTTGTCATTAAATACTATTTAACAGATTTTTAAATCCATACCGATAAAAAAAAAAGGTGGAAACGAAAGAAGAGAACAATGAGCGTATAAATCTGAGTGTATTACAGTGGAGCTATGAAAGGAAAGAGAGATATAGCGATGCTGCTGGGAGGAAATTGTGACTATGTGTGGATGATTCCAGGATGTAATTGATGGAATGTAATATAAAAGCACAAGCAAATATTGTTTACAGCCTGAAAAACATTTATGAAGATCTACTGTTGTGAGTCAGTGCCATTTAAATCAAGTTATCCCTTTGTTTTATATCGTAGCCTTGCCATGATGTTGAAAACAAAATCATAACAACTAGCTTGTTGCAGTAAAGAATATCATTAAAGTGGTCAGAATGAAACACTGTAATGGCTTAATTTCTCTCTCTTTTTTTCCAATACAGACTCATCAGCAGAGGCAGGCCCTTGATAATGAACAATCCTCAGACTGTTAACGATATCTGTTATTTATTCCATTGCTACCCAGGTTTCCTTGGGCCACAGTGGCACCGTGAGCCCTCTCTCACTTTTGCAATTAGGCGTGTTGTTAGTGCACGATGCTTACCTGCAATTACTCTGTTTTAATGAGCAGCAGCGGATAGAAAAAGGGCAAGATCAGGTCAGCCTGAGGCAGCAAAGCATTGGTATTTTTAATAGACACTTAAATGCTGTTAATTTAGCTCCCGGTAATGGAGAAGGCTGCCAGTAGGAAAATATCCATAGTTTCAGGCGTAGCATGTCAGAGACCGAGGAAGCATTTGGTGGGAAAGATGAGACTTCCTCAGCTTTTTCTCAGACTTTGGTAACTGCCCAGAGGAGGCTCTCCACATCCTCTGCTTGTTATCGGAGGCAGCCTTGGCATGTTTTCATCTGTGGAAGAAGTTGATGGGTGTAGGCAGAGGTTTGGCAGGCTCTCACCTGTTTGTGCCTCCAAAATGTGTCAGTTTCAGCACGAGGGCTGATTCTTACAGAGCAGAGCCAATGTGCAAGAGACGTAAAATAAAAAAAAAAAAAAAAAAACACATAATCAGATAGTTTACCAAGAAATCCATCCCGTATGTTTGATCAAATAGTCAATCAAAAATAATCAATTATAGATGTTTTCACTGGTTGAGCTGACACAGTCTAGCGTAGAGTGTGTAGCACCTGTGTGACTGTCAGCACACACACACACACACAGAGCGGTATGTTGGTTATTATAACTCCTTCACTGGGCTCCTCGATGGTGGTGTGATAACAGTCATTAAGGTAGCCGTGGGAGGACACTCTTTTATTATAGGTGTATGGAAATTCATTGCGAAAAGAAAAAAAAAAAAAAACCAAGCACTTTTATTAACAGGTGTGAAGCTATGCAGATACATAAACACACCCTGGAAGCCTCCAATCTTCACACCTGCATGTGAAAACAGCTGCTTATTAACACAACAACCCCTGTAATTCCTTTAGTGGAATCAGATTCAATTAAAACGGGATGATTATCTATGATTGAATGTTGAGAAGATAGACACTTAGTGATCCAACTGTAGCATAGGATCAGAGTGAATGATGAAGAGTTTTCATTTTGTTTCAAGGTCAAACGCTAACTTTTACTTACTTACATAAGCTACGATTGCTTTAAAGTTTAATGCTGCATATTGGACCACAAATTAGATTTTGTCTAACAAAGATTAAATTATTCCATTCCTTTTTAAGAAGGCCACTGGACTCAGTCCATTAGTCTAAAGGCTTCTAAACGTATATACTGTATTGGAAAATATGTGCTTAAAAACACACCTTAATATGAACTATACTAATTTTATTGCCTTTTAAAAATCAACTTTATAGAATTTGTGATCCGCCATCATGAATTGCAGCAAAGCATCATGGGTTCATGAGGTATTGTTGGATAACAGCTCCAATTTTTGTAAAGAAGCCCCTTTCAGTTTGCTTCAGTTACGTTGGTGATCAGAAGTACAAACAAAATGTGGCGGACACTCCATTACCAGCTGGAACCGGAGCATTCCTGCTTCCACCTACACAAGTCCGGTGTGACTGGTCGAAAGGCGAGTAAGCAGAACTGGCTATGAGTGATTTCAACATGTCCTCGGCCTTAGCTGCCTACAGAAAATAACCACGCAAACTGTGAAATTAAACGCACATCCACATTTACAAGCTTAGAGCAGCTCTGACCTTTGAGTGCTGTAGAATGTTTTTTTCTGTTGCTTCGGCAACCAAAGGTAGATGTTTCAGGGCTCTGTCAAGGTGTCCGTTAGCGTGGGTTTTTTTTTTTGTTCGGCGATAAAATCGTAAAGACAACTGCACTAATTTGCCATGTTTTTACATGTGAAAAAAAACATGAAATCACATTTTCATATGTTCAATGTTTGATTTCAGGTATGTAAATTTATCTTTAAAGGTCCCATATCGTGCTATTTTTCACCCATCTCCATTTGTTCTAAGAACCCCAAAAACATAGTATTTGAGGTTTATTTTCACAAACTCACCTGTTTTCCACAGATTTAGCCTCTGAAAAGTCACTTTCTGAACAACTCTACACAAACAGGCTGATTTACGGCCAACTTATGCATATTCATGAGTGGGCGTGTCAATAGACGGGACACTGACTTCCTCCTCCCCACACGGTGACGTAGGGCCAGAGGACGGCCCACCCTCCTCCCACCCACTCCGTAGCCGAGCTCATGCTGCTTCATAAACACGAGACAGAGCGTGGGGGCGGGGCGTTCACCGGTCCAAACAGACTGTAGAAAATACATACATAGCACTGCACGAAGGACACTGAAATGCTCACCTTCGTGGGCGTGTCTGTTTACATGTCAATCACGTAAACAGAGTCACAACCTTTTTCGGGTTGTGACCCCATTTTGATATCACGAATGACCTGTGACCCCAGAGACACTTTTTTTTCTCTCCTAGAATTAAGGTACATTTTGATCATGCTTATTTAAGTGAGTTATTAATACAGAGTAGCCAGGATTAGTGTACAAAGTGACAAGTGCGCCACCCCAAATATTTTTATACTGCAACTAGATTTATATTTGAGAAAGCTTAAATACAGATACAGTTATTTGATATTTATTGTGTGATGTGTACTTGAAAAACAACAATTAAAAATATTAAAAAATATAATTTTGATATATATATAACCAATTACTGGTAGTAGACATTTCAGGCATTTTAATTTCAGGTGACTCCAAATGGAGTCCTGGCCCCAAAGTTAAAAAAGGCATTTGTTTTAATTGTTATTTTAGAGATTTTCCTTTAGATTTAGCAGCATATATTCAACTACTAAAAAGCACCTTCATAACACAAAATCGGCCTCTTTGGTAGAACACAATAGAACCACACTTGCTGCACGATACCACCTTCTACACTAACGGGCCAACTTCTGAAAGCAAAAGTGTTCATATTTGGTCTTGTGAGGGACTATAGTGGTAAAATGTGCAGAAAACACAAGGCGAAGGCAGGAATGATGTACAAGTAAGTACAAAATGAAAATCTAAAAGTAAAATCTAGAACGGAGAAACAAATGTAAACGTTGGTAAAGGAAAACCAAATGAACTACGACCGGTAATGGCAGGCATGGAACACACATGAAAACATTCATCATGGAGATAATGAAGCAGCACTTGCTCATTGTTCAACCACACCTGAAATGTGTAAAGAAAGTAATTGGGTCATCAGGAACACCTGTGGGGGGAAATGAGAGCAACTACCAAAGCCTCCCATATAAACACACTAACAACGAGATTAACAGATTCAAAAACCCAAATGAAAAAAGGAGCTTGAACCCACAACCCTACAACTTTAAAGCAACAACATACAAGGCTGAGATGTGACTGGGAATTAAAATCACAAAGAACTAACAGAAAAAAATTCTAAAAATGAATACAAAACACATCCAAATTAACAGATAAATGAAACATTAACCCAAAAACCATTCACCAACCTTAGATCACGACAAGTCTTTAAAGGGCCCATGTTAAGCTAAATTAACTTTTTAATGCTTTAAACATCATAAAAGTTCAATTAGGGCTTCATACACATGCCCAAAGGTTTTTTTCATTGATTCCCTCAATCATTAGTTAGAGGGTGATTTGCTCCTTTCTTAATGCAGGATGAGCCCAAACACCTCGCTCCAATTTGATGACGCGTTCCCACTTTGATGACAAATTTGACGTGGCACTGAGCTGGAAAAGCCACGCCTCCAGGAAGCTCTCTGCCGTGATTGACATGTAAACAGACACGTCCACGAAGGTGAGCATTTCAGCGTCCTTCCCTCAGTGCTATGTATGTATTTTCTACAGTCTATGTATGTACCAGTGAACGCCCCGCCCCCACGCTCTGTCTCGTGTTTATGAAGCAGCATGAGCTCAACTACGGAGTGGGTGGGAGGAGGGCGGGCCGTCCTCTGGCCCTACGTCAACGTGCGGGGAGGAGGAAGTCAGTGTGCCGTCTATAGACACGCCCACTCATGAATATGCATAAGCAGGCCGCAAATCAGCCTGTTTGTGTAGAGTTGCTCAGAAAGTGACTTTTCAGAGGCTAAAACTCTGGAAAACCGGTGAGTTTGGGAAAATAAACCTCAAATACTATGTTTTTGGGGTTCTTAGAACAAATGGAGATGGGTGAAAAATAGCATGACATTGGCTCTTTTAAGTGCATTTTTGCCTATTTTTAGTAGGTCATAAAAATATGAAATATGAAAAACATATCAATTACATTTACATAGTTTATGTCTCATTCTTTTGCATTTACTAGTCTTGAATATATTAAAAGTATTGAGATAGAAATGATTGAAGCCAAAAACATTTGATAGTTTTTCAGATAGAGCTGTGAGCGCATTACAAATATGAAACTTGGAATCTTGTTGACTATTTAATATTTCATGTATTGCTATTCTTTGTCCAGTGTGAGTCTTTGTTTACGCCGCTGTTTGTTCTTTGGCTTTCGTTTCCTAACGAAACCAGCGCACTACTTAGCAGCAGCAGCAATAGCGAGACTAGAAATCTGATGGATCAGAAGACACTTTCCTGTGTGACACATCTAATGCATAACATGCTTCCAGTGAGAGCTCTTGAGTGAGTAGATTTTTTGAAATGTGGCAGAGTGGCTCCCCACTGAGCTGTAAGCCCAGTCTTTGATGCATCGAGCTGTAATGTGGTTGTTATCCATAATCGGCTCGAATTCAGGAGGGCCACGGCTGAACAAGAGGTAGCGTGGTAACACATTCTGGTGGTACAATAAATTGTGACTGCATCCCATTAAAAAATATGCCACCCTTGCCCACTGTGACCAGAACTAAAGAGCCCGAGCACTCAGATTCACAAAGCGCCTGCATAAATGCATAAAAACGCTGCATTAGCACAGCTTAAAAAAAAAAAAAAAAAAGGCAACGTAAAAGTCTGCAATGCAATACAATTGACTGTAACAAAGAAAATTCAGTCAATTATTCATTTTCCTAGAATGTGCACAAGATAATTCTCATTTCTCAATTTGGAAAAATTGGCCAAATTTAGGCTTCACTCATGCCAAAGGGTCAATTATTCTGAATTGCTCCAAACTGACAGGACAATAAATTCTTGTTTTTATTGCACTATAGCAAATCGTACAGCTTTGAAATGATTTGCTTTGTTAAAGCCATGACGTCTTCATCCTTTTAAAATCCATGTACCCTTCGTTCTTTGGTTATTTTGTTTCAAACGAAATAACCAAAACCGAGAGTTTTTTACTTGTTTTATTAATTTAAAACCAGAAACAGGAAAACGGAAAAACCAAAAACCAAACAAGCAGCGTTTTTCTGCTTTAAAATTAAATCTGGTTTTGTTTGTGTGACATTTGGATATTTACGGGGAAACTAGAGCTTCATGTTTTAATCTCACCACACAGAACGGCCGACAGATGGATCTTTATTCTGCTGCCTTTGATAAAAAATGATCTTGTATCATGTTTTCCACCTCACACTGATGGCAGAGACGTAATTTCTCTGTCGATGACGTTTTGCCAAGATTAATTGATGCTGGAAGTCCGAATCTGTGAATATCTGCCAACTTTACCGAACAGACATTAAAAAAAAGCAACGCATAAGTCACAATACTGGTGAATTAAAACGTTATCAATACATAAATAAATCAAAACCAAATAGTGGATGTTACGTAAATCATGCACATGATATGTGGTGGTGTAATGAGTCTACCGGTGCTCCTTGTTTCTTTACATCAACTTCTGTGTGTGTTGACGGCTGCTGTTAGCGGTATTTATAACATGCATAATAAACATTTTTACTGCCCTCAAAAAAGCTGTGATTGTTTTTGAAAAAGTGTCAAACGGTAGAAGTTCTAACATCTATTGTTCCTCACACCAGCCTCAAAGTCGATCAGTCAGCAGTTTATTTGGATACTATTTGGATTGTAACACCATAAAACAATGAAAACAGGAGTAGGACCAGAAAACTGCTGAAATACTGTGTGTGGGGAGACCTGGTCCAGGACCTGTGGAGGGAAACGAGGTGCAGCGGACTTCAGTTCTCGTTCAGATTTCTCCGTAAATATCCATATATCACACAAACAGAACAAGTTTAAAAAATAAAAAATAAAAAAACAGAAAAATGCTGCTTATCTGGTTTTTGGTTTTCTTGTATTTCTGTTTTGGTTTTAAATCCGTAAAACAAAATAACCACACTGTTAACCGTATTTTTCGGACTATAAGGCGCACTTTAAATCCTTTAATTTTCTCAAAAATCTACAGTGCGCCTTATAATCAGGTGAGCCTTATGTATGAAATTAATGTCAAATGTTTTAGTACAACTTTGGTAAACTATGACGCTGCACTGCTTGATGGATTTTTGGCACTTTAGGGCTACCGTAGTCAGGCGCCTTGCGGAGTGATATGTACCTGTACTGTGCTTCAACATACTGAACTGAAAAAGTGAGTGTATTGTTCTGTATTTTATGTGTTAAACCTGAACAATGTTGAGAGTTATTGTTAATGAGTTGAATAAAGTTTGACTTATCAGACTATTTTGTTTCGCTTAATGCGCCTTAATAATAATAATAATAATAATAATAATAATAATAATAATAATAATAATAATAATAATAATAATAATAATAATAATAATAATAACAAACCGGTGCGCCTTATAGTCCAAAAAATATGTATTTGTTATTTGGTTTTAAAAAGGAATAACCAAAGAACGAAGGGTACACAGATTCATTAAACATTTTAAAACCTTGATATTCAGATTAGTTTCTTTAAGTCCCTCTTTCCTGCTTCCTATTTACATAAGAGCCATTTTTAATGCGATATGGTATCTATTTACTCTACTTGAACTGTAGCGCCACTGTTGGTTAGTCAGCTCTGAGTCAGGTGTGAATTGTACAGAAACCACCACAAGATTGATGTTTTTAACCAAAGTACTTTAAAATGTGCTTTTTCTGACATGCTCTCGACTGTGGTTGCATGCACGGGGCCAAATAAAGCAGACTTTCGGGGGAAATGAGGCCGAAAGCGGTTAAACTACCAAGAGCAATTTGATTTGAAAGAAGGTATGCAATACATTTGGAAATCATCAAGATATGGACATTTGAGATAAAAAAAAACAAGGTGTTTTGTAATATGAAGCTGCGTGTGGCTGGTTGGATGGATGTCTAAAATGCCAAACACGATGACACTGATACTTGTTTGAGTATTTTATTATTTTAGCAGTGATAATTTGCTTGATATTAACATTTTTTTTTTTTTATGACAGTCAGAACTAGACACCGTTTGTTTATACCAGTGGTTCTCAAACTGTTTTGGCTGAACTACCTCCTATCTCTTATTTCTGAATCCAAGAACCCCCTTTGTGCAAGTGCATTTTACTCAAAATACTATGAAAAAAAAACACTATAGAGCATAATAATGGAATAAATCAGTGTTAACACACATTTTAAAGAATCTCATTTTGTGAATAATTGGAATGAAACAATATTTAGTGGCTCCTGAATAGATTTATTTCTATAGTTTTTATAATTTCCACTCATCTCCCTTTTGATACGGAACCAAGACTGATCAGTTCATTTTCAAATCAAGTTCTTTTCCATCACCATCATTATGATTAGCATTTTTAACTAAAAAAAAAATATAAACATTATAAAACCCCATGTTTCATTTGTTAATTTTTCACTATCTCTCTGTCAAGTACCCCCTGTCGTGCCATTGCGTACCCCCATTCGAAAAACACTGGTTTATACAACCTAAAGATTTGCATTGAATTGAGCTGAAATCAAAGCTAAAACCATAAAAACGCGGAGGTGTGACGAGACAAAGACATGGACAGAAATGAATGTCATTGTGGGTGTGGTCGAGAGGGCAGCGATTGTTTGTAAAGGACAGTAATCAAAGTGCAGGAGAGACCAAAATATAATATTGGAAGCAGCTGACTCTCTGACATTAGCGAGGCTTTAATGGTTGGGTTTGAGAGGTCATCCTTGTTGAGGCTCATGGGAGTGAATGGAAGTGTTGTAGTTATGCATCATTACAGGGGGAGAGCTGTCCACTTCCTGCTGTGAAGAGATGCCCTTTGCTTTTACACTAAGCGGAGTAGTTCACAAAATAACAGCATACCAATTGTCCGTCCCCCTCTCTCTTTGTCAGAGGGCTCATATAAGGAGCTCGCAGAAAAGGATATGCCTCCATTTGAACTTAAAAGCAGGCATTTAATTTGCAGCGTACAAGAGAAAAGTCACAAAACCGCACGTTAGAAAGATAGTAGGGCACCACAAGGGTGTGAAAAGAGGAATTACAGCTGTAAAACATGCAATTTAATATTTTCAACTGAGAAATGTTACAATTTGGAATCTAATTATGAGCAGGGTCACAGAAAAAAGAAAAACAAAACGCAATTTTCCCCTCGTTTGACTGCGAGTCGACACACGGTCTCCCCATGAACTGTCAGTCTGCATTGTGAAAAATCATGGTGGGTTTTATTCCCCCCCCCCCCCCCCCCCCCCCCCATTGGGTCTTATCTACTTTAGAGGTTCAACAGATTAGCGATCCACTGGGGTGCTTTGGCTTTTCAGAGCTGCGCTTTACGTCCAATTTGAAGTGTCTAAGAGCATTCTTGTCATTAGTGTTTACTCGAGACTGTTTTTTTTTTTTTTTTTTCCGAGAGGCAAGACTGAGTGTGACATTAAAGACAAATAAAACTCCATCAGCCGTGTTGATCTTTTTCGAAGGCTCTGGAGAAGCAGGCCCAACATTTTATCTTGTCAGACAGCAGTTTCAGGGGTTATGGATAGGCCAGCTTGCCGATGCTATTATTTACCAATGGAGCAGAATGTCAGCCCTCCTATATACTCTCTTTGCTTTTTTCTCTGTATTGTTTGCTCCCTGTCTTTGTAAATGGGACCACTTCATGTTGGTGAACAGGGAGAAAAAATATTTCTATCTGGCCATCAATGGATCAATGGAGACGTGTTTACCTGTCGAAGGGCCATAATGTTCACTCCTTAATAATGGATATTAAACAGCTTGTTGACAGAACGCTTTTGTCCTGGTCACTTGTCAATCCTTTAAACACCACTGACCGATGGAGGACACACGTTACCTCTGACACCTCCAGCACTCAAAGTCTGTCAGACTGTAGGCTGAGCTGAACACCCCTCACTCCATCCTGCTGGACACAAAAAAAAAGGCCAGGTCAGGTCAATGAGATTCCCAGCAATTCAAATAAAAGGGGTCATTTTCAGTTCAAGCTCAGACACTCTTTCCGTTTAAGTGGAAATCTTTGATGGCTCTGGCCTCTCTGTGATAGCGTTGAGTGAAACAGTTTCACTGAAGCTTCTCAAAGGTAAGACCGATGAATAGAATATGTATATTCAAGACAATCCCTTTGGTTTTGAACTTTTAATATATTACGTTCGAACAGCAATCAAAGCATTAAGATTTTAGTAGCTGACAACACAGCACATAAACTCAATTTAACAAATGTTTAGCTGAGGGGAAAGAGGTAATATGTGTCATAATCAATCACGTGTACCTCTTGAATATTAGCGCAGTAAGCTAAATCCACCAACCCCCTCCAGTTAAACAGAGATAAATGATTCCTTTCTTTTTAGTCATGACTTTTTACTTCATTTAAAACCACCATATAATAACTGTCTCACGCGGAGCTGATTTGAAGCTCATATCCCAATAAAGCAGACACCTGTGGTCATTTTGGTGCAGGGGGATACAGAGTTGGGCTGTAGCTACAGAAACGTGGTGTGATGGGAGCAGCAGAATGAAAAGCCAGAGTTTGTTTTGCATAAAAGCTGCAGCCATCAAGACTCAGCAGGACAGGCTGGAGAGTGCCTCTCTGGGCCTGATAAATCACAACCTGCATTCATTCATTCAGCACATTCAGACCCAGACGCACATTTCTCTCCCAGCCAGCTCTGCTGACTCTTCAGTTCTCCTCCATTTAATATGTGACCTAATGCGAGAATTTTCCTCGAAGACAAACTGTTCAAGTGAAGAAGAAGTGAAGATAGCTGACAAAGGAGTAGGAAGCGGCCAGTGGTGGATTTTTCTTCTACGGAAATCAATGACAAACAGCACAGTTTAAAGTTGTGTGTTTCGCAAATGCACTTAAACTACTTGTGTATGTTTCCCCTTTCTTTGAGAAAGCCTTTTGGTATAATGGAATTCACAGAAGTGAGTGACAGGTTTTGAATGGGCTGAGGAAATGGGGAGGTAAGAGGGGCATTAGAAGTGTGGGGGTTGTCCAAAGACTGACACCATCTACTGCCTCTGACACATGCACACAAACACACACCAATGCACTCAGATATTCAATAAGCGGTCTAGGTACAATGATTTGAATATTTATCTCTGTGTGTGTGCATGCGTATCCTCAACTCACCTAAGGCCAATGAGTGTGAGGATATAAAGAGGTGTGATTTAGCAGGGTCATTGCAGATCATTGCTAGTTTGAAAGTTGTGAATGCAGCAAAAATCTTTTTGGTCTCAGACCAGACAAATGGACTGCAGACACGCAACCCTGCATTGTAGTAGCGCTGGAGCAAAGCCATGATATAATGCACAGATTGATGAGCTCTGGATAATGACTGAGAAATGTAGATTGCAAGATATGCGAGAAATGCTCAAGTTGCATTAAGAGGAGTAATCTCAGGTGTTGAATGAAGGAGAACTCTTGAATGGCTCCTTCTTAAGGTGTTTTGTTCATTGTGGAGGAGACCAACAATGAACACAGTATTGGGTTTATAGTAGAGCTTTAAGTGTTTGCTCGAACCTGACCAAGCCCGTCCGGTCGGGTTCAGGCTTAATTTCTATCGCTATACCACGAGCTCAGGCCGGGTTCGGACGCTGCTCTGTAAATAAATGGTCAGGTAATGTGTTTCGATTAGCGCGAGAAAGATGCATGTACTGATTGTAGCTGAACATGAAGCTGCTTGTCACATTTATAGTTGTATGCAGAATGAGCTCGGATTAGTAAATAAATAAATCAACATGCATGCGCACGGATGTGTCGGGTTGAAACGGGATCGAGCTTAAAGGAACATTGGCTTCATTCTGGTTGGACGGATTGGGATCTTCTTTTCTTGGTCTGAATAAAGCTCTAGTTTATAGTACATCTCTCAGCTGGTCTGAGAACGCTCTAGAATGAGCCAGTAGTAATGGACGTTGTCTGGGGCTGAAGACCATTGCTCAAACCCAACGGGCAAGGTCTGGGTTCAAATCATTTTACACGGGCTTGGGCACTGCATGGTCAATGAGCGTCAGATGATGCGATACAATTAGTGAGAGAAAAATGCACAAATTGAAGCTGAGAAGGTGAATTGAAGGCTGGCCTTTGGAAAATGAACAAATTACTTGTTCTTGACTCATTCTTCAGTTGTGTGCGTGCACAGTATTGAATGGTGTCGGCCTGTAACTAGTTTGGGCTTAAAAAAAAATCTGCTTCACTCCATTTCGGGCCATATTCTTTCGGGCTCGGGCCGTGACGGGTCCAACTTTTGGCCATCTGCAAGACTGGTTAGGGTTAGTGAACGGAAAGAGAGCAAAAGAACAAGAGTTGTATCACAAACTGGTTGAACCGCTAACCATAGATCAGGAACAATCAGTTAAATGTAATCAGTTTGAAGAACCATTTAATCGGTTTTGGTCTGTCAAATTTTGAAAATGAGCATTGATTCATCAGAGAGAGACAAGTAAAGGACTTAAACAGTGAGAAAGGCTTTACACAAGTAAACAGTTCAGAGAGCAGTGAGGTAAAATGTTGTACTTGGTGAGTAGTAATCACTGAATGGTACAACAGCACCTTGGTATTTCATTTGATTTTTGAGCACAATCCAATTAGCACATGACAACCTCAGTTAAATTGCCTCAGTCGTCATTAGCATCATCGTCAGCAAACACATAATGCTCCGCCTTTGTCTGAAATGTTATAGCATTGTCTTGAGATACAAATGTGACTTCATTTCCAATTTCAATAATATAAATGAGGCAGGCGCAGAAGCATAGATTAACAGCCAGTCATTAGAGCATATGCTATTTCAAAAGCCAGTTTTTTCCTGGATGAAGCACCTAACCATGGTTCAATCTAATATAGACTTGTTTAAAATGTGTGTGCTTGTGTTCAATATGACAGACAGCTTCCATTGTTGTTCATTTGTTTTTTTTCCTCTCTTCTGTTTGTCTGCTGGATTGATTACCGTGTTGAGCACACAGTCCAAATTCCACTGTAAACATTTGCAATTAATCTTTTCTCCCACACTCCCCTCTCCACTGGCTGTTTTACATCTAGCTGGTCAGATTAACTTGTTTGCAGTCAGCGAATGCTGTTGTCACTGTGTATGGAAATGGTACAACTCTGATAGATGGATGTACATTTCTTTGTTGCTGTAACTAACCACCATCATACTAAGATATTTTTCTCATTTTACATGTCTCAAACATTCTCAGTTGGAGCCCTGAACCAGACAGTGTGCACAACAGCAAACAGCCCCTATGATTTATAAGGGAGTAATCCTTTAATTAATGTCTATAGCATATTAAGTAACTCAATACAGCCAGTTAATGGAAAGGCAGAAGATATCATGTTTTGCATAAAACCTTTAAAGCCACTGTGGTCTGCGTATTTCATTTGGATCGAGGTAATCCTCGATGTCTTTTCATGCAACGGTTGAAAATGAACTCTAAAGTCTGGGGCAAGCTACTATGGAAAAATACAGTTAATATTACTTCATGGTTTTTTAAAATATGCCTGTGTTTAACCAAAGGAAAATGTAGTACAATCATATACGCAGCATCGACAGTTTTTAATATACTGATAAAAGAAACCTTTAACTACATTTAATAATTCATGCTTGCAGTGTGTCAGATAATGAGACAAATTATATGCATATAAATTATTTACATTCTAAATAAAAGCCTTTGGGTATTTTATTTTGTTTTTTACATTGCGTAAATAAGTAAGAACTTTTTTCCATGGTTGTTCAAAAATCCCCTCAAACAACGTAGGATCTTCTGTATTACTTTTAGTAGTATTTCTCCAAACAATGGTCATATACATTTTTATACTAGTATTGTGTGAACCCTGCTCTTTAGGATTCAATGGTTATATTTTTAGGACCACCCATTGAATTACACAAAAATTGAAGTCTTTGTTTCTTGAGTGGTGATGATGGTTCCTACAATTCCTATAGAAAGCTGTCAGTCAGTTGCAGCCCCCAGTGACGGCCTGAGGGACACTTCAGAACACATGAAGACATCAAAAATCCAATTGCCTAATGGCTGGAGTAGTGTGTGTTTATTGAGCAGTCATTTTCACGGGATGACTGACAATACCGACGTATCTGTGGGTGGAGCTTCTTCAAAAGCACCTGACCTGTATCTGCATCTCAAACCCAATCATGTCATAACAGAAGTTTAGACAAAATTCAAAGGCGACATGATGGAAAGCAGTAAACCGTGAATGCCGTTTGAAGATGTGTGCATCTCTCCTGGGAAAAGGCTGTCGCGGTGGCGAGCTGTTCTTTGTTAAACGTCTGTCCGATGGACCTAAATTGGTTTGAACATTTTGAAATCAGCTTTTTAAATGTATGCGAATGCAGTGCATAATGAGCCTGAATTAAATTGTCTTTTCAATGCTTCAGAGAAGATATTTCTCTTGTTCTACTGAGATAATATGTGACATTAGCCAGGTTTGATCTAATACTGATGAAACCTATTCCTAGTCTAACATATACAGATTATATTTTAAAGTGACTAAAGGCTGGTCAATTGAACTCTAATACTACCAGGCAGCTACACCTATATTTGCTGAATGTAGAAGAGAACACTGAAGGCCAGGAAAAAGGCTTGTTTGATCAAGCCTTTGAGTGAAGCCTATGGGAGAGAAGGCCAACAATGGACATTGTCCAAGGAATGGCTTGTTGACACCGTTTGACTGTTGGCACATAAACCGGCCATTGTCAAGGCCAAGCAGACAGCAATTGGTTGCACTGAGCACCATGTGAAACAAGCTTAGAGCTAGCGTCCAGTCTAGCTCTCCCATCAATGGGAGTCCTCTGGCCTTTGTAGTCTTTGGGGTCTTGGGGTCGTCGCACAGGGCATCCAGAACCACAGCGAAGGTCAGAGGAGCTCACTCAGGTTTATGCTTAGACAAAAGAGTGTGGATGAAAAGAGAAAGACATGGGGGTCAAACAGATTACTAAATTGAGCCCCACCCCATTTGCTGTGTGCTGTTTAATTCTTTAGGAAGACAAAGTGGTTAGTGTTGCATATAGAAAAATACAAGTGTGGCATTGAGATAAGCTAGCAATGTCGAAATATGCTCATATTAAACATAGAATTATCACGTAAATTTACCAATTAGCCATAACACCATAGTCACCTGTCCTGTATACTATATCTAGTATTGCAAGGCCACATCAGACCAGGGACATCCAATAGGTGCCGCAGTTTTTGGCATATATAATCTGACCCAGTTTTTAAGGCGGCCTAAATAAGCTGCCTTAAAGCTACCCTTACATATAAACTCATTCCATCTCGATTTGTTTACCTATTATATATCAAGCACTATGCAGTCAAAGTACTCATTCTGATGTGATACACTGTGTATATACATTTTTTTTCATTTCTTAAAACTCCTTTTTAACTTACTAAAAATGTTTTTTATAAATAAAATCCACATTGTTTGCGAAGGCGCTACAGACAATAGGAGTTGTGTTGAAACCATAGTTAGTACATATGTTCAAGTTTTGTCAAAAAAAAAATAAAAAAATAACAAGGTTTAAACCACAAAACAATATTACATAAAGATACAAGTTTATTGCCCATATTTGGACTTTTGTTGTGAAATTCTAAGGAGGAAGCTGTTCTTCTGGCAATGGCACTCTTCTGATGTTTTTTACTCTTCTATACATGATTCTTCCTGAACTTAGAGCCGTGGGGGTCTGCTGATGCCCATCATCAGTTCACATTGCGCGTAAGGTGGGTTACACCCTGGACTGCACGCCAGTCTGTCCGAGGGAAGAACAAAACAGTAATGTACAACATGCTAACACCCCAAGGAAAGGTCGTAGGAAGGTTTCCTGCCCTGGAATCAAACATAGGCCTTCATCCTTTGGATCTGTGGATGAGTAACAATAGCAAAGGCTGAGAAGTCAATGGATACATGCCAGGGGACAAAGATCTGATATTAAGCTCATGATTGCACTCAGGAGAGACAATAAGTAGGATCCATTAGGTCATTTTTTTTGCCTGTATTTGCCAAGATCTGGAAATAAATGTTAAATGTAAAATAAGGAAAGAATTAGTCTTTGTGTTTACCATCGGAGAGAGAAGAGAAGAGGAGAAGGAACAAGCTGGAAAGATAGAAAACAGAAAAAAATTCAAAGCCACCAAATGTGAGAGGAATGAAAAAGATAGAAGTGAAAAGAAGGAAGGAAATGGGGGGTGGGGGGAGAAGGGGAAGAGTGGAGAGGAGAGTGAGTGTAAGAGGGTGAGAGCATGATGGGGAGAAAGGAGAGGCGGGAGCAAGGCTGGGTGTTTTGGGCTGTCTGATGGATGAAGGTGTAGTAGGGTTGGTGGGGGCGGTGTCTCCTGAATGATGATGGCCTAATATCATCATCCCCCTGTCAGGCCTAATAGGCTTTCCTTGGTAGAAATCACTCACACGGAGCCGCCATAATGCCCAGGCCTCTGACAGCATCATCCATCCACTCAAGCCAAGCAAATGTCTCCAAACTAATAAGGAAATATATGGTTCAAGGAGATCTGAAAAATTAAACAGCTAGCTTATGAACAATTTGTTACACAGGAATGTTTGTTATATTTATTGAATGTTTTAGTGAGGTGAAGTGTTTGTACTGTGGCTTGTGTTTTAGATGTGCTGACAAGGCTGGTCTGTAAAGTAGGGAATAAACAACCCCTCATTCCACTTCCTCACGGCTGGCCTTGTCCTTCAGTCCTTTCTTTTTTCAACCCTAAGCACGACAGAACAGGTCCTTTATCTGGGAACCGCCAGATTTCCATTGTTGTTGAATTACTAGCATGCACACGCAGGGAAGGTCAATACTGTTTAGAATAAAAATATTTCCTCGAATCCTTATTCCCTGATCTAACACTCTATTGTTCACATCTTCTAAAATATTCTAATTTTAGCCGCAGAGCCTTGAAGTAGTCACCCATTCCTGTTTTTCGCGCAGCGAGCCTATCAGCAGTACACCTGTCATTGCTTTCCCTCCTGCAATGGCTGATCACAGGACACTTTAAACATGGTTACTCTCCTCTTATGTCTTCCCATACCCTACCGATCTCACAATCTCCAATCGCTGCTTTAATCATGTGACATCTTCCCAACAACCTCCTCCTTCGTCTCCTGCATACACAATAGCAAACTGACGCCATCAATAACGACTGGAACCTTTTGAAAGTATGGTCAAAATGCTCCATGTCCCATCAAAAGGGTCGGATCTGATTATGGATCGAGAGCTGTAGAAAGAAATTCTCTTGTACATTTGGCAGCCATTGCTTCGGCTTCTTTTGAGCAGCTATACATACATGTAGCAACAAAGTGATGACACATTTAAATCTCAAGGCGTGTGCTGTCTTTCTTATGCATATAAAGTAATTACTTGAAAACTCTTCAATCACTCTGACAGACAATATTTGAAGTGGAAGAGGATTCACTGGCCCTTGAAGCATACATTGCCAAACATATATACATATATTATTTTAGCTCTGTATTAACTGCCATAATACTGTCAAATCAATGTGTGTGTGTGTGTGTGTTCATAGAATATTTCCTGATCCGCTCTGCTTTTGTTGCTTTATTAATCTGCTTCTGCATAGTTAAACTAACGTTCCCAGCATATGGCCATAAACTGTTTGCAATCACATTATTTTCCAGTACTCTGCTCTTTGATTAACATCTGAGTTTAATTGAACCTCTGTGTATTCAGCTGCATCTGTGTTTAGTTTTAATGCAGACATACTCTCATCTGTGGCCATGGCATCATTGTGCACGTGGCGCACGCTCCACCCTCCCCACGCTCACTCTCTAGTCGCAAGGTGGAACCTGCAGCGTTAAAGAGTGTGTGTTAATAAGAAAGGGCTTGGTGAGGTGAGCTGGAAGGCCATTGTGGTCTCCACGCTCACTGGTTTTCTTTGTGCCATAAAAACCTGGTGATACAGTAACAGCCAGAGGCAGAAAGGAGTTGTCTGTCGTCAAAACGGCTGGTAACACTTGTTTCACCCATCCTTCCAGGGGGCCGTGGAGAATAGAAGAGAGGCAGCTGGTCGGCTTAACAGGAAATGCAATGGTAACAGTGTCAACAGCTGCCCTCATGGCCACGCAAGCCAAGCGACTGGCAACAAGAGGCTGTATGAAAAGCAGTGTGTTTGAATAGCTGCGGGGATTTGGTTCCTACTGTATCTGTGCGTAACGCCACGATACCAAATGAGCGCCTTTGTGTGTTTTCTCATTAGCGCTTTATACGCTAAGCGTAGTCATTTCACAGGTGATGACAACACGGACGGCAGTGAATGTTGAGTAAACAGGACCAAAACAACAGCTGAAAGTGTTCAGACCTCAGCCAGGAGTGAGAGGGAGTTCTTTGTTGCTTTTGTGCATCAAACCTTGATGATCAGTTCAGTCTGTTGTTTACGCATGCAAGCCTCAAACTGTGTCCTATTTCCATTCTTTCCAAACATTTTTGACATATGAAAAAAAAAGAGAAAGCAAAACAACAAAAAAATAAGTGAATGTCAAAAAAAGAGAGGATATTTTGGCACATGTTTACAAAAAGTGTGCCATGGAGTTTGTGTAAAATGTATATAAGGCCACTAAAGTTCCTTCGAGCTGTGGTCGTTGCAGTGACCTCAAAACCAGGTCAAGATGACCCCCTGAGGAGCCAATTAATCACAGTGTCACCTTTGCTGCCTAATCCCCTCTTACTATCAGTAACTTTGAGTGTCTTGCATTTTTTCACTTCCCCTGCTCTTTGCTTGACCCTTCCATCCAAACAAACCGCCTGTCGGCATGACAGTGACAGGTAGGACAGCTCGGGCTCAACGTGAGGAGTGATTCCCCCCAAAAAGAGTAGCACTCTCCTTTTCCTCAACTCTTTGTCTCCAGCCTCGCCTCCCTTTCAGTCCTCTCGTTCTCTCCGACAACCCAAGACCCTTCCTTTTCATTCCTCTGTATAACATCGTAGGAATATTCACATACTGTTAAAAAAAGGCTTTGTTTTAAATCAGTTTCTAAATTCCTTGTGAGAGTTTTCAAATAAGAACCTCAGTGGGATGGCAGTTGAAATGTGAGTCTACAATATGACCATCTTTATTTAAGTCTTACTTACATCCAATTTACCAGGAGCTTTAATTCATTCTCACAGGATCATTCTTAGACATACACCTTCAAATCTTGTGGTATTATCTACCATTTGCTCACTTTAATACCTCGCAGGGATCGCTCTGCATTAGAGCTTATTCTATGTCGGACTTGAAGATTTGGAGCTTCTTCTATGTACAATTCATTATTTCAGTATGAACGACTCATTGGGGTCATCCCGGAATGAATGTAGCCATTAGTTTACATTCTTCACCATCATTAGATGAATAAATATCAATGAGATTACCTCATAAGCCTCGGCAACTTCTACCCCGTGACCCCACAGCTATCAAGTCTACTTAGACATGGAGGAAGTATTAAAGGGCTATTTCAGAGTACGTGTAAAACCTAAGCTGAGAAATAGCCTCAGATTTTGAGCCGAGGAGAATTATCCAAGATCTTTTTCATGAAGCAGAAAAGACCAAGGCGCTTTGGGCTTCTCGGAAGCAGAAACACGACTATGATAATAGTAAAGAGGAGGGCCAACAGACAGTTGAATCTGCTTTCACTGACCTTAAATACCTTATCTGTACCTTTGAAGCCAGGGTGAGGTGATTGGCAGGTCAATTTGTGATCATATCAGTTGATGTACTTGGAGCTGCTAATGCTCTTTCCTTCAGATAAGTCTGCCTAATATGAAAACTGTCATAATTCATCCGCCTTTTCGGCAATATACATTTTCTTGTGAAATCATCAATCCGGTCACCTGTCAAAAAAGACATGTTAGGATTTCCATTTTGCTAACCGTCCTTCTGTGATTTCACTTTATGGAGATTATCCCGCACTATGAAGCAGGATTATTCCTCTGGTATGCTGAATCAAAGTTAGTTTCTCTCTCTCTTTGAACACCGCATGGTAACATGTGATAGCAGCAGCTAGTTAGACACCAGCGACCACAGAGGGGATGTATCGACTGTGTCTGCTTTTTGTCCAGTTTGCTGTCAAAACCCACCGCAGCAGTCCCGTCAACTCTCAGTCGGCACTTTCTTGTGTAAATTAACAGACGCAGTGGTGAACAAGACTCCAATTTTAAAGCAAAGTAGAGTGTGCAAATTACCCTTTTTTTTCTTCTAATTAAGCCCAGTCCACAGTACAAAATGCAGAAGACCATTGTTCCAGATAGGGCAGGTGCAAATTTATTCTCTCGCGAAGCGCTGTGATGTCCTTCCTCCAACTGAGTCCCATCCTCAGCCTAATCACTCCCCAGCTTGAAAAATGTCCACATTGGGTCACCCTCTTGCTGAGTCACTGCTGAGAGCGGTCAGAAATTATTCATTATTTGAGAACTTCATTTTTAACGTCTCCATTAAATATTGCCACCATGCCGACATCGTCAGTATTTGAATTTTGATAATTATAGCTGCTCGGCCAGTTTATTAACAACTGTTTTCAGTGTGGCGTCGTCTGTCCAGCTACGTCCTGTCACTTCATCTAAGCAGACGTCCCTAGGGGGATGTCAAAGCATTCAGAAAACTGCATGCTGGGAAAACAGTCATCTTTTTAAATGGCATTGACTTTTGGTGTGATGCTATTATCAATCTGACTGTATGGTTGAAATATTGTGACCAACACCTTACTCATAGATATTTACAAAAGGGAGCTTTTCAATTGAGTTATTAGTCTTTAATTATTTTGTCACTTTTTTGGTGTGAATGCAATTACCAGGGTTGGGGTCAATTACATTTTTCAGTTAGAATCACGTCTTCAGTTAGCCATGTTCAATTACAATTCAATTATGATGACAGTAACCAGTATTTTTTTCCCAATTACAATGCAATTGCAATTACTTTTTTATCCTCAGAAAGTAAATTAAAATGATGTTCTCCATTACTAAAGTTCAATTACAATTAATCACAGTCTGAAATAAATAAGCCCATAAAACATAACCTTCCTCTTGTGTTAGCTTTCTGTTAGCATCTCTTATGATAACAGGTCCTAAATCAGCTGTAAAATACACTAGAAACAAGTATATATCATGTAATTTATTTCCTATCTATTGGTTACCTTGTTAGGCTTCCTAATCAATGAAAATATACGTTTTAATATTTATAGTGTGGGCATCTAAGCCTTTTTTTGATATGAAACATATTTTAATAATTGTTAACTACATATGTGTAGAACTGTAACACAGAACTGTTTTAATTATAATTGACAATTTTTATGGAATTTTCACAGCAATTACGGTAGAAAGTAAATTATCCAAACTCAATTACAATTTAATTGCGATCAAGACAGCAAGCGATTTCTAAAATTACAATTATAACCACGCCATAATTGTAATTCTTTATAAATTACGCAAATACAATTCTAATTGACCTCAACCCTGGCAATTACTATAATTGTTTGTACGCCATAACCAGAAACTAGAACTGGGCCTATGTAGAATGAAGATTCTCTCTTGCGTTCAATCTTGTCAGGTTGTCCGCTGTGAGTGCTGGAATCATACGCAGACTTGCCACAGATAATGAGCTGCCTTTAATCATGGAAGACAGTAGTTTGAGATGCCTTGCATGGCATTTGCAGGGTGGGAAATAAGGGGGAGGGGGGTCCTAATTATTGTACTACAGAAAAATCTCACAACTCCATGTACCAATGCTGAGTCCTAACCAACCTTGACAGGAAGTGACAAGAAAGACTTTCTCTGTTCTGAGCAGGGCGAAAACAAAGAAGGGTAAGAGACAACATAACCAGCGTAATCCATGATTGGGAGGATTTGGATTAAAACATCTTTTTTTTTCTTCCCAGCTAATTCTCATTCAAGCTTTACTCAGAAAATTTACACGACTCGGCAGCTCGAGTCCGAGGATGACAGCATACACTATATCATATACTTTATTGATGTTTGAAAGAAGAAAAAAAAAGTGTCTTTCTTGACAGCTTTGCGTGAACATTTTCTACGCTTATCAGTGATTCGCTGCTCATGCCGACGAAGCAAAGATGAAACAGTGAACATCAAAATAGAAATGCATCACAATACGAGTAGCAGTTCACTCAAACATAGCTCAGACTGGAATTGACAGGTTGACTGTCTTGTCGAAAAAAAAAAGAAAAAAAAAAAAAATCACAAAGAAAGTAAAGAACGATGAATCAATTTTTCATTTTTTTTTGTGGTGGAAATAAAGCACGTTCACTTTCACAATCTGCGACGTTCATTTTTGAGGAACGCTTTGGTCGTTTGAAACCTTAGGTAACTTACATGATTTGTTTGAGTTTATGAAAGCATGATCAGTTTAAAGAACTGCAAATTCACAACATGAGGTAGTGATACACATCTATGTGATAAAATATCACAGATATATAATCTCCGTTTTTCATACAGCACATTCCATAAAACTAAAAAAACGGCCAGGGATTATTCCTCTAGTCCCTCCACTATTTCATCCTTGTCTATATCCATGATTCTTCCCATAACCTTATGTGATCATTTGCATCTAAAACGATATTCGACATTTGTTATTCCATCAATCAATACCATCTTTCCTATTCTTTGTGTGCATAATCTCAGAGCCTGCATGCAAAACGCTTAACAATAACATCTATGTTATACAAGAAACCATATATCATCCCTGGACGCATTTACATCCAGTTAACAATTTCTCAGGGCAGATTAGAGGGAGCTGAGACAGCAGCTCAGATCCCATGAGAGCTGGGCTTTGGGAGCTGATAAGACCAGCCATAGGAAGGCAGGATTAATACATATGACCAGGACACATGGAGGCCTTCTGATTATTCTAGCAGAAAAACAGCCCTATCCCATCAGCCCCCACATGATTAAATACAGCCCGAGTGTGGACAGGGAGGCAAAGGGATGGGGAGATAACCGATTTTATTTATGCAAGCTGGTTAGCTTGGCAGATCACGTCTGAGGATTGTTCACGCTACAGGGGTGAGGAATCTCACCAGGGGAGCTCACCCCTGATCACACACAGGGCTGCTTTAGCTGTCACTTCCCCACCTCGCCTCTTTCCCTCTGTAGAATGTAGATCAAGAATTCCCAAAATATTACATGTCAAGGATTTCCGAATAGAAAGCTGGAAATAACAGACCACCTTTTAGAATGGACATTGGAGCTTTCCAAAAAGGCTTTTTATTTCTATTTTTATTGCTGGTTCCTTTTTTCCTTTTATCTGTACATTGTTTCTGTTGTGATTGCATCAAGTTTTTTTTAACAACAGAGTATCAGTCGTCCTGTGGTGTCTTTAGTATTCACTTTGCAAAAGTATATACTGTATATAGGTTTCCAGTCTTTCAAAAACAAACACATGGGTGGCATTATAGAGCAGCCTGTGTGTTTCTGAGTCTGACCTTATCGGGTCACAAAGACAAACGTGAGCGTAACCAATAATTTTCTGACAAAGCACACACTTTTTAATTGTTAGGGTGTGAGAAAACAAACTTCCAAAGCTTAGAGGAAAAAATAAAAAAATAACAAAAAATGAGTGATGGTGCGTTATTAATAATCACTTGTCCTAGAAAAGGGTAAAAGATAGAACCCTCTCTTGGCAAAGTTGGAGCGAAACAATCCAGGTCGACAGACTTCCTGATGACAAACTAGACAACCTTCCAGCTGTGGTCAGCTGCATTTGTATATAGTGCTAGGCTGTCGTCCACGCAAGTATCAAAAATTACTTTTCTTGGACATAGAAAAGGGGGTTATAGTTTAAGCAAATTTGGAATTACTTTGCTAGTTGTACCAACGGAGTTGGAGGAAATGTTTCTTTGGAATCAATCAATCATTTAATAACAGAAATTTACCAAGATCCACCAAATTAAAAAACAAGGAAAATAAATCATTATGGAACCCCTAACCACAAGACCATCCACCCGGAGTGAGGGCCAGCCACCTGTAGCCTCAACTTTAGTTCTCCTCAGCAGTTTATCCAGTAGTTGTGATGTTGTCCCTTCTTCCCTTTGAGTGGGACATAGCTTCTTTCTTTAGCCAACTCCTTTTTCTATACCCAATTTACCTGACCCACAGTGTTGGGATAACAAATCATGTATTTAGTCCTGTCAAACGCTACTTTTTTTTAAAAAGAGTTATTTGCTGTTGTTTTTTGCCAAAACTCTTTGTATTGTCGTGGCAAAATAATGAAACATAAGAATAACTGTTCCAGCACATGTATTCCTTTACAAGGAAGCAGATATCTACTTTATCTACTTTACTTTTTAGCGCGTGGGAACGACAACAAAAAATACAGTTCCCAAAAGTGAAACAGGATATGCCTCCACTTTCCATAATGCATCATCATTTAAGGTGATGCAACAGTATATTAACTAACCTTTAATGAACCACGAAACCTTAAAAATAATTTAAAAAAAAAATGCTATTAATGCAAGTAAAAATGTTTTCATCAGCGTTAGTAATATAATGCGTTGACACAGGTGAGGAGTATTTTATTGACTCATTAAAAATTGTTTTGAATCACTGTCGGTGATGGACAGGAAAAAAAAGTGATTTCTGTTCAAATTAAATGTAGTCCTATGTCAAATTTGCAAATAAGCCATTAGCCACATCAGCACAAACACTGCTTTTTAAGAATTAATCTTAGCTAGGAGCATGACAGAAACTTAGTAAATACAGATTGAAAGTTTTTTAATCAGACAATACACATATACAAAATCATTGATCAATGTTCACATGAGTCAATAGTAGTTGCAGAATAAGTATTTTCAATAGCAGTTTTTTCAGCTCTTCCAGTTTGCCATAAATCCTTATCAGCTCACTCAAGGTCAGAGACACTCATTGAGTAAGTGATATTTAATCATGACACATAGTCAAACACAGCCATCCTTCCATCTGTTAAACCCCCAGTTCTTTTCAGAATCACAGGAGCCTGTCCTTCCCTATAAGAGTACCTGTAGTGAATTTTAATTGCAAGCTCTATCAAAAGATCATATATAATATTTTACTCTTTAAAACTCCTTGTAGAACAGTCGGGAGTAGAAAAAACTGGTCGACCAGCAGACGACACGGTGGCCGACACTTGCTTCATGACGCGCAGTTCTCGAGCAGTTCTCTAAATCACTACAAAATCCTCCCAGGCTCATCACCCAGTAAGTCCACTCTCTCTATACTCACATCGATGTTATATCAGAATCAGAATCAGAATCCTTTGATTGTCATTGTTACTCTTTAGAAGCACAACAAAATTAAAAAATTGCAGCTCTCGTAAAAAAAAAGTGTGAACAGCAGAAAGAGGAAAAATAAAAGGTAGTGCAAAGATACTTAGTGCAAAAAACAATCAATCAAAGTCTGTAAAAACTGCAAGAATTTCGTCACATCTTGCATGTAAACAGTGCAGCTGACTGCAGGCTGTGGCATACGCGGAGTTTGCGAGAGGGGGCGGGGGGGAAATGCCCCCCCAATTGATCAAAAGTTTTCAATTAAGTTTTCCCAAATGAATTCGAAAAAAATAAAAATATTAATGTAATTTACACAATATTCAAATATTTTAAGTGCCAAAAACAGTGACTAGGAAATGGTGATATAAAATTAAAAGGTTATCAACTAAAAAAGTTTTAAAGGACCGCTGCAGCCGATGACATTTGACCCTCCTGCTTCCCGTAGCAGCTCAAAGCTTTGTTTGTTTACAACATGACCAACACCACGGGAACTCAGTAGTCTAATAAGTCTGTTGTTTGTAGTAATGCACTGAGAAAACAAGCCGACTGGAACAAAGTACGAGCAAACCCCGCGCTCAATGCGCGATTGTTTGGATATAAAGTGGTGGATTGAGCGGTTGTCGTGATAAATCTACTCGCCCTCCTATTCCGCGACAAAATCGCCATCCACCGGCCACGGGGGCACATAGACAATCAACGAAGGTGAAGTTACGTTGTTTGAGACTTTTAATGCCATAATCTGCATTGATGGACTTTTAAATGCTTTTAATCCATATGGATGGTTGTTTAACTTAGTGATTTACAACTAGTGTGTCTCCCATATTAAAGCACATGTATCAAGTGTATCATGTAAAACGTAATAAATAATAACATTGCCTAATTTGAGCAACTTTACTCTCTCATTCTTTAAGTTACAAGAGGTTGCTGAACATTTCAAACTGCATTTTGGATTTATTTTGGCAGGTCCATAATACAGCTTTAGAAACTCATGTTACAGAAATGAGAAATAATAATAATAATAATAATAATAATAATAATAATAATAATAAAAAAACAGTTAGATTGATGCATTTGTTTTTATTCCTTATTTGTGAAAC
The DNA here is from genome assembly GCF_900634775.1 of Gouania willdenowi. Taxonomy (NCBI): domain Eukaryota; kingdom Metazoa; phylum Chordata; class Actinopteri; order Blenniiformes; family Gobiesocidae; genus Gouania; species Gouania willdenowi. Next base: position 12,976,019 of record NC_041065.1, read on the forward strand.
GAAACTGGAGACGTTCTATATATATATATATACGTATATATATTTTTTCTTTTTTATGCTGCCCCCCACCCCGGCAAGAATCTCAAACTCCGCCGCTTTGATGGACAACAACTTTATACATGTCCAAGGCTACAACACCCTTCCTTATGTTGTCTGTAGTACTCAATTGACTATATTAAAGAAAATTTGACAAAAACCTAAATAAAAAGGAAAATCAGAGAAATCCCGTATGAGTCCATGTAAACATGACTGGATTCCACAACTTCACACCACACACACCAGAACGCACGGGCTGTATTTTAAGGTGTCAAAATTATCAAAAAGTACTTTAAATGTAAGGTTTTAGTTTCAAAATAAATGTGCATATATTCTGTTTATTGGTAATACATTAAAATGTGTTTTTGTTATATGCATTTCCACTGCAGGTATCCTTCAAAGTGGAAAACAGAGGCTCAGAGACAATGACTTGTACTCATTTACTCTTCTGGGGAAATTAAAGACTCCAATATTACTGCTATATATATTTTTTTTTGGACTGTAAAAGAAAAGTAGAGTACTTTGAGGAACCCAGAGCATCTGTGGTCTACTTTCTTTGAGAAAATGTGTACTTTAACTGTGCAGAGTGAACTGTGGTCCTTTGTTGATGATGTTCAAAACTTCCAAAGGTTCAGGAGTTCACACTATTTGAGGCTTCATCCTTAACAAAAACACCATTAAGTTTTAGCAGTAATTGTAGTTCACATTAGATTCCGTACACAAGACATTGTACGAGCTGGGATTACTTAATTAACTTCTTCAAAAATGTGGACTCATTATAGATTGAATTCCTTTTGGTTGTTAGTGTGTCCCTAATTAATTAATTGTGTTAATGGCCTATTAATGGTGGTGCACAAGTAATTCTAATGAGCTACCTTAATTAAATATTATCTCACTGTTTAATCAATGAGTTTAATTATTCACATGATATTTTTCCGTGCAATCAATTTGGTCTTGGTCACTTGGATGAAAAGTGGATTGTATATTTCTTTGCTGATTCATTGCTGGGTTTGTCCTTAAGTTCAAAAGTATCTTTTTATCATGTGGGGAAGAAGTCTCTTAGCTCTAATCCATATATTTTCACAAGAGATACATATTTTATTGTGAATTCTAATCGATCCCGCGTTTTATCATTTTAAAATGTTGCAATTTTATTGTCTTGGTCAAAAAGGAATCTCTTGACCAAAATAAATAATATTAGTAAATTGTGCTATTAATGGTTTAATTCTCTCTCCTTTAAAGAAAAGCTTATCTTTTCCTTCCTTTAATTCAGAATTTTAAAAATCCTCTTTAAAAAAGATTAAAACTGACCATGTAAACACTTGATTCCAAATGAAAATCGCCATTCCAAAATAAAACTTGAATTTGAAGTAGGTGGCTGCTTTATTCTGGTTTTAATTCCAAATTGAATATACATTCATTCCACTTTAAATTAATTCTGGTCATTCTGTGCATGCTCGTTCCCTTGTCTTGTCGCAATGACGCATATATTCTCCTTTTATTCAACCATTGGCTTTGATTGGTATGCAGGCTCAAAGTATGGTCTTCTGCTTCCTTTCCCTGGTACTCTATCTCCCTTCTCCTTCTCAGCTAATGAAAGTGAAATAGTATGTTATTGTCAAGCTGCTGCTTCAAAACTACAATCAAAGTGAAAATAGTACTTATTATTAGTGATCGACCGATTCATCGGCCGGCCAATTTAATCAGCCGATTTTTGCATGTTTTACGAGTATTGGCATCGGCCGATGCACGCTGCTGCATTCGCCGATCCGCTTTATATAAAGAGCGGCTGCCACAGGCTGCTCCGTGTTGCTGGAGACAGAGGCTGCAGAGTGCAAAGCCCCTCCCCCCACTAGCAGAGCGTGAAGCTCTTCAACCCCAACGGCAAGTTTTAAACTGCAAAGCATCTTTAACTGTTTAACTTAGCTGACATTGTTCTGTGGTTCCGTGTTGTTGTTGCAGTTGTATTTAACGAGCAGCTGGCTGTAGGTTTGGCGCGTGTGTTTCTCTCTCCCTCCATCTCTGCTTCTCACTTACATTACAGCGATAAGAGAGCGCTGTGCTGAGAAGGAGAGTTTTTAAAACTTTGAGAAGCAGTTTACTACTTGTTTGAAAATTTATTCCTGTTAATGTTGATACAATTCAGAACAGAAACTTGAACAGTTTGTTGCTTAATGCGCATCTGACATCACGTTATTTTCCACTGCTAATTTATGTTCTGGGGTTGTGTTGGAATGGACTATTAGTCATTTTTTCTTTTTGTGTTTAATACTATAATTATATATATTTATACTCAATAATCCTGATAATAAAATATATCTTCAGTCAGGCCAACATTTGCCAAAGCTATTTTCAGGATATTATGTTAAATATTTTTTTACTTAGTGTCGTTTTACCTCACTTTGTTAATTTCAATAAATGTTCCTTTTTTAAATTGTGACTTGTACAATTTCTTTTCATCATTGTGTAATTTTTATGACGTAAATTGAGGGAGCAAAAGTATTATTGGCTCCAAATATCGGCTCAAAAAAATCGGCAGTCCCGTATCGGTCATCGGCTAAGGCTGATGGGAAAAAAAATCAGCATCGGCCCTAAAAAATCCATATCAGTCAATCCCTACTTATTATGTGGTCTTTTATGTTGTAGCCAAAAAGAAAAAAAGCAGGATCTGGAGTTTGTTTTCTTGCAGTAGTTGAGAATATGTCACTATTGTCCCCTGTCCAATCAGAACCCTTCCAAACCCCTAGACCTGAAGTAAATTGCCGATTAAACGTGTTTTCCATGTAAACCTCAATTCGGATTTACTACTTCCATGTAAACGCGAAGCACACTACTTTAATTCCGTATTATTTAATTCTGAATTCTGAATCCTGAATTAACAAACATCATGCAACCGTGGACTATGTGTGCATCTAATATAATAGTTTGGTTTCAAACCGGAAACACATCTGGAAATGAATGTCTCTTCTCTCGAAACCGTGCCACCACCAAGTCCCTCTGCTCTTCCAGTTCCTGAACCTCTGCTCTTCCTCTTATTGCTGTTCCCCTCTACATATACAACCTGGAAGACTTCAGTCATCATTCTCATTTTAACTCAAATTTGGTGGGATCAAAGGTGGCCAGCTGGGTGGGGGTGGGGAGCAGATGGTTGCATGCTCACAGGGACTATGCAAAGGCCCTTCAGGTTTTAACACCTCCTCTCCCCTGGGTGCCTGGGTGGGTGGGGGGGATCCGGTTTGGGGAACCTACCTGAGCTCACTGGCATGACCAGCAGGCTTCCTTTGCACCACCCCCTGCTTGGTTCACATATGGCGCCAGCCATGGGGTCCTTGAGCTGCATTTCTGACCTGAGGGGGAGAGAGAACTGGAAGGGCAAAGAAATGTAAGCCTCACTTAGAAGGATGTGAGACTGGGTCACTTAACTAATAATCAGGGGAAACCCTTTGTCAGTCATAAGTCGGCAGTGTTGCAGAATAAAGCCGATTAACTTTTTACTTTAGTACAGTGGGAAAATATTTTTTACTGCAACAAATATGAACAGCATTTTAAGTAATCTACAATGACTGTTAGCCTGCAAAAGTTACTCCAAATCATCCCATCCAGCAACACTGTGCCACCAGTGTTCATCACATTTTTAATTTAATTTTCTGTAAAATGACAATAACCAGACTATGACTAATTTAAAAAAAACCTTCACGTGAATGAAAACTATATCAAAATACATTGATATTTTCACATGGGACAAAATCATATCAGAACTGAGTTTCTTTTTTGGAAGGTATCCAATCAAAACTATTTTATTCTATGGAAGGCGGGACTAACCATGTGATCCAATAGGAAGTAAGATGATTACGTTTGTGAACGTAAGACACCTCATGTAGTCTTACACATTGATCACATCAAATCTTTCTGTTACAAACATCTCACATTGGGTTGATCAATAATGATAGATTTTTTTTCAATAAACTCTCATGTTTTTTAAGTTAGTCGACTAAATTCTTAATATACTTTAGTTGACTAAAAATAGCATATAACTGAAATAATCCTAATGACTACATTTTGACTAAAAAAATCTAAATGTTGGGAATAAGTCAGAGATGTATTTGGGATAATTGTATGAAAACAAAACTAGATACAACATGTTTTCCTTTACCTCTGTTAACCTGCAGTTTTTTGACTCTGTGGTCAGGCAGGCATAGGCTGGTTGCAGAGCCTGCAGGTGCTGTGGTGGATTAATCCTTTGGCAAATCAGCTCCACCTGAGCAATTCCAAAGTTCCAGGAAAAGAGCCTGCTGGGAACGTAAAGTGGTCCTTGTGGTCTAGGATTATGACTTTCAGACTGGTTGGCCTTGAAAACACAAATGTAGCCTCTTGAATTGGATTTGCAGAAGGACTAGCAGCTCCTGTGGAGGTGATGTTGGGAAATTGTGTTTTTTTTAAAGGGGATAACTATTTTTCCATAAATCCATCCTAAGTAGTCACATTCTCCCTGTTGCTAATAGGATCATGATGGGAATAATCTTTACAAATCTGACAAGAAGAAAAAAAAAAAGAATGTCCTGGCCTTCAACTTCTACTTTTCGGTAAATGAACAATTTCAGGAGCCTTTCCTGTGGGACAAGAAGGAAAGAACGACTCACACTGGCAGCGAGACAAGAAACTGAGAGGAAAAACAGCATGAAGAAGCTTTGGCTTTTTTCCTCTGAAGTCAGATAGATAGCTTTGTATTTCAGCTTCCAATGGAATAACAATTTTTATACTGAAAAACAATCTGATCAACATTTACTTATTCATCACTGGTATACACCCAGTAATACATTTAGGCATTTGGCTCAATCTTGCAGGTTTATACAGTAAACTGCCCTTTAAATGGTACAAACAACTCGTTGCTGTCCAATGAGAACAATGAAAATACAGCTGACATTCCAGTGATAGTGAGCTAAAATTTGTCACCCGTATTGGTTCTGCATTGGACTTGGACTCACACTATATGGTTTTTATATCTTTTTGATCCTTTACAGGCTCCAAAAACTCAAATGATAACAGAAAGAAATTTATATTTGGCTGCTGACATTTATTACAACAATTGGTAGTTGTCTCACATTAGCTTAGTGACATATTTGTGTGTTCGATAACAAGAATTTGAATTCTACCAAAGCCTGAACTCATATCACCATTGAAAAACAGTAGCTAAGGGTTTTTGATTTACCTCTAGACAACGGATGATCCTTCAAATGGTTAAAGAATCAGAATCAGAATAGTTTTTATTCGCCAAGTACAATTAAAAAACGGTACAAGGAATTTTACTTGGTAGTTGGCGCGAAGAACAAAAAAAAATTACAAAAAACAAACCAGAAACAATAATAATAATAAATATAAAAAATAAAGGATAAATAAATACATATATACGAGTGCTGCAGGTAATATTGTATTAAAGTATGATATTCACCGTTTTTAATTAACTTTTGCCCATTTCCTTTAAAACAAAGAGAATCTTTAACATGAAACTGTGAAATAAGACATGTTTGAATTAGTGATTATAGCTGTTAATGATTATTTAAGTAGTTTAGTATGATAGTTGTCAACTTCTACGATCCATTTTTATTATGCAGTGGATATTTATAAAAACAACCGCCAAGTATTTCAATTAACATTGATTTATTCCCTTTATTTGATATGGATATCATATTACATTGGAAACCCAGATGTATTGTTTTGAGTGTTTTAGCATGTGCTAATTTACAACACCTGTCCACAGGAGGCTTTTAAAAAGGTTAAAAGTAACAGAAATAATAAGAAAGTAAAGAGGAAATATGCACTGCACAAAACATTACAAAAAGAACTTCGACCGCCATCTTACTGAAGACTGAAGAGTCACGGTAAGTCACGCGAGATGTTCTGAGAGTCATGTGACAGTCTGTGAAAATTCAACATGGCGGCTCGCTGCCTTGACTAGCATACCAACTTTGTTTATTTGCACATATTAACACTTCTTACCGTTAAATCCACGCCACAAACGAGAGCCGACCACGCACCCTCTCACCAACCAGAGTGGAGGACCTCGAAGACTTCATCGACCGACAAAACCGTCTCGATCTGCTAAAGTATTAATGAATTACATGAATAATCTTGGAATAGGTGACGTATGGAGACTGAACAATCCAACTAAAAAAGAATACACCTTCTTCTCCCCTGTGCATAAATCCTTCTCCTGCTCTTGGGGGCGGCATTTGCGTCCTGGGTTGTTGGGTGGCGGGGTGGTGCAGTGGGTTGCTCCGCCGGCCGGTCTGGGCGTCTTGGCCTGGTTCCCTTGGGCGCACCTTCGCTGAGCGTGCCGCTGGCGCGGTGGGCCGGGCCGCCCCCTCCCCCTCCTCCTCAGGGGCTCACTTGGGGGACCGCAGGGGCCAGCTTGTGTAGCTTCGGGGGGAGGGAAGGGTGAGGTGTGGGGCCTCGCCCACGCTGGGGCCTCCCCTGGGCCGTGCTAGGTGGGTGTGTGTGGGGGCGCAGCCGGTGGCTCCTGTCCTGGCGGATCCGCGTCGGGGTGGTTGGTCTGCTGGCTGGGGGCGCCGGGCCCTGTGGGTGCCGTGTCTGGGCGGGGGTGCCCCGGGGGTGGGTCTCTGGGTTCGGCGTCTCGGGGTGCGCCCTCCCACCGTCTGCCCGGAGACGGGCTGCGGTTCGGCAAGGTGCCGCGCCGCCTTGGACGGGGTGGGGCTGTTGGCTGGGGCCTGCTGTCCTCCGGGCTGTGCTGGCGTCGGGGGTGTCTCATGTCGGCGCGGGGGTGATTGGGGGTGGTCTCCGTGGATGGGGGGGGCTCTTCTGGCGACATTGATATGGGGTTGCGGTGCCTGGCTGGGGGAACATGGGTTCGCCTACCTATCGGTCCGTGGCTGGCAGGGTGGCCCTGCTTGAGTGGTTGGTGGTGTCCTCTCTCGTCGGGGGGGCCGGGGCCGCCCACCTGTGGAGGGTGCTATGTCGTGGTGTCGTGCGGGCCTGCGCTGGCCCTGGTGTGGGAGCTGGCCTCTCTCCTGCGCGGTCGCCGCCTGCTTTGGCGGGGCGGGCCGCTCTGGGCCGGCTGGCGGTGGGGGTCGCCTCCTGGACTGCTGGGGGATGTGGCTGGTGCCTGGCTCCGCCTTGGGGGTGGGGTCCCGTGCTCCGTATGGCCGCCGCGGTTCAGGGGGGTGCCGCGGGGGTCTCCGGTTGTGCTGCTCGGCGCCTTTCTGGGGCCCGCGGTGCCGTGTGCCTGTCTGCCCTCTCCGGTGGCCCACCGTGCGGACGGGCCGGGCTCCTACCAGACAGGCCTCCTACATGGACACTTCACATCACTCACTCCCAGCTGGTCTGGCTCACCCACTTGTTGCACCACACTCACATACCCAACCCTTGGGGGGCTGGATGGTGGGGCTGGGGGTGGAGGGGGGCCGCCGCCTGCGCTACTAAGTAGTGGCGCGGGGGCGGCACTCCCACCTCTTGCTGCCTACTAATCCCTCCAATTTTAATTACACCTCAACACACCACCCCCCGGAGGGTGGGACCACCACTTCCACCCTCCGGAGCATCGCCCAGGCGGCATCAAGGAAAGGCAATCTGGCGCGCTCTGGGGTGCCTGGTCGGTGCGCCTGGGGGCCGGCGGGGCGGCTTGCAGCATCCCCTTGGTGCCCTCGGCGACTATGGGCGTGGTTGTCGTCCCTGGGGGCGCTGCTCTCGGTGCTGCTTCCGTTCCGGGTCCTTCTGGCCTGGGGTCCGGACCCTGTTGGCTCTGGGCCCACCGGCGGGCGCCCGCCGGTTGCCCGTTCCGCGCGGCTCTTGCCGTCTGCTGGGCGGGGGCCTTGGCTTTTCTGCTTGGGTCTCGGGCGGGGGGCTCTCTGAGCCCGTCCCTCGGGGGGTTGGGTGCTTGGGTGTGGGTGGGTGGGGGGGCTGGATGCTGGCGGGGGGCCTTGGGGTTGGGGGTTGGGGTCGGTGGGGGGATGCGCTGGGTGCTCGGCTGCTTGGGGCTTCCTCGGATGTGTGTGTGGGGGGCGGTGGCTGCCTCTCGGCTTGGGATCTTGGGGGCATCTGGGGGGTTGCTTGGCCGCGGGGGGGTTGCCTGGGGCTCCCTGGCCTCCGCTCTTTCTGCTGGCCTGGCTGCATCTGCGGGCCCAGGGCAGTTCCTGGGCTTGCAGTAGCGTTTTTTTTTTTTGCACATATACTGGTATACGAGGCACTGGCACGCCTTGGGATGTGGGATAAAACTCATACTGGGCTTAACCTTAGACACGTTAATCCCAAATACCTGCTTTAGGTACTACCATTCACTCATTCCCCCTGTTCACAGCCACCACCATTATAGCTAAGCTTCACACTTGTCACCATACTGGCTGGATTACACAACATAATAAGCACAATATATTCTACAACCTCACATCTCACCCTCACTGCAAAACAGTCTATTCTTCCCCACCTTTTCTATTTCCTGCCTTGAGTCTCTCCTCCCTGCTCCCTTTCCCCTCCCCTTCCCCCTCCCCCTCCACTTAGATGTAACACTGCTCTCCCTTTTTATATCCTCCCTATAATAAAAGATTTCATACCCTTCCTTAGGGAGGGCTGGTGATGGGAAAAAAAAGAAAAAAAGAAAAGCAATAATCAAAGTGAAATACATGATGGATTTTGGATTCATGTGTCAAAACTCTCATTTTCATTTTAAATCAATTATGAATTTCAAGATAATATCAAGGTCAGTTTTCACAGCAATAGTTTTTATACAGTGTAATGACTTTCCAGGTATAGGTTCTGCTGTAACTCAAATGCTTAACTTAACAAAGAGCTGGTGGGCCTATTGCATTCTGGGACAAAGATCCCATCCAATACTCATCCATCTTCTAGCACGATGGTGAAAGCAAGGCTCTGATTTAGGCGGAATACATGTTTTCTCTCTGTGTCTTTTGTTTGTTTGTGTGTGTGTGTGTGTGTATGTGTGTGTGTGTGTGTGTGGCTGTCCATGTGTGTGTATATCTGTGAGTGACCCATTGTGGCCAGACGCCTGCCCGTAGGCTCCTTGTCTGACTGATGAATCAGTGTCTTCAAGGTGTCTTTGAAAAAGTCTATTGTGAGTCTTTGTTCTACAGTCTAAAGCATCCTGCCCAGTGTCTTCCTCTGAAGACTAAAAAAGAAAAATAAATCCACGGCTGCCACTGTCGCATTGAATGGTACCGGCCACAGTCCCATCAACCATCTCTTCCTCTTCAGAACAAAAGAAGAAACAGATAATGGATGTCGCACTGAGAAAAGCGGCATCTTATTTATTTACCCAATGTTTTCTAAAAAGTCCTCAAAAACTTTCTATCCTCCATATCAACTTTTCCTTCTATTCTTTTCATGTGATTTCTCTCTTATTTGCGATATCTCACCTGCTACCGTTGCTGTGCTGCGTGGCCTGTCAGGGCAGATTAGAAGCAGGGGTTTGTGCCTCGACAGCTATCGTACAGTATCAATATTGTGACGGCTGAGGAGCCACCTGTCCTCACATCTTCTCAGAGTGCAAAGACAATTGAAAAGAGGAAGCGTCACAAACCTGACACCCGAGTCACTTCAAGGAATCCCTTTCAAGGGGAAATAAAACCTCATCTGACAAAGCAGAGCTAGTCCGGGACGAGAGTAAATAGCATCAACAGCAAGGGTGTTTCCACTTTTGACAGAAGGAGAAATCACCCGCTAGATTCAATTAGGGTTATGATGATTGTGCTCTGGGGAGAAATCAGTTTTTGGTTTAAAATGCTATTAAGGCATGTGAGGTATTTTTTACCCTATTTTTACTTGCCGAATACATTGGAGCATTTTATTCCTTCAAAAACAAGTTGCGGCACAAGATCCCAAGATAGTTTAGACAAAGAGGTGATGAAAATTTTGTTCTTTATGCCAACCATAGGTTTTTTTCTTACATTTAGACGGATTGTAATAATTTCCTCTCATACAGTACTTCCCATTAACCCCAATTAGGCTTTCAGGATTCTATCAAAATGACTCCCGGCTCTAATAAACTCCAGCTGGCCTCTCATAACCAGTTCAATCTGGGTGAGTTGGACCTGGAATGGGATTTCAAATGGAAAAAATTCAACATGAGGTTAATCACCCTGAATGAGGTCTTTAAATCGTATAATTTGGCCCTTTGGTGTCTTTTTTCTCATCCTTTAGATTTAGACATCAAAGTCTGTCCTTGTGAATGTTTGTGTTTTTAAATTGATGGAGGCTTGATTTAATGACCTTGTTGAATCACTGGTGGTTGTTTTTAGTTGTTGCATTGGATTAATGCGTTAAATCACGGTCACTCGATCAAAGCAACAAAGTCTAGCTGTAAATCTGTAAATTTGAGGTCAGATTTAGATTTCAAAATGTACCTGGAAGATGCACTGTCCATCTAACCTCATAGGGATTATCTGGGATTAGCTCATTTAACTCTAACAACAATCTTTGGTCTTCTTGCCTTTGTATGTGCTTCGTCCTAATTCAGAGTTTGTAATTGAGATTATTGGTATAATCAACAAAGATATCACCGCTACAAAGTTAATTTTGCTGTAGAACACAGCGAACGTCCAAGTAACCGAAAAGAGAGAGAAAATGACAAGAATGCTCAGGAAATGCACAACCAAGGAAAGAAGAGAAAAGAAATCTGGGTGATTACAACATCAGCATGGGCACGATACAATTACCAATCACTTTGAATTTGAAATGGCCATTTAAGGGCAAGCAGAGCATCCTGGAAAATTAAACTGGGTCCTAATTAGCACACTCGAACCTGACAACGAAGCAGCTTTCAGCTTGACTGAGCAAAGCAGTCAAGCAAGAGGAAGTGAGTGACTGAAGGGCTGAGGAGACCTGCCGCTTCTGCTCCGAACCTATCACACGTCCAACTGTGAAACATACTAACAGCCAGAAACACACTTTTGCCGCATTAGCATATACACACCACGGACACACCAAAATTATCCACTTTACACATCAGCAGTATTTGTTGTGATTTTGTACCATAATGTGAGATTATTTTGCCATTGTTAAAGAAAAACAAAAGTTTTTGTTGTGTCCATCATCATGTGACATGTCGCCATACCATGCCAGTGGCGATTCAAGTCCGATTGTGACCCTTTCACTCTTTACCAATAATTTAATATCTTGCCTCCAGTTGCGTGGGGTGCCAAATGTCATGAGAAGCCTCCAATCCTGTCTGTTTGGTCACTCAGACCACCTCTCCCTGTCCCGGCCAATCTATGTACACTGCGAGAGCGATCACCTGCTAACTTTTCTCGAATACTCCATTGACTGACTGTATTTCCAAAGTATTTTAAACTGCAACAATATGATATAGTAGAAGAAATTTCATTTTTTGCTAAAACTTTTAAACTTTAGTGGGTGAAAAGTGGCAGTCCAAAATTCCTGAGTTGCCAGAAGGGATAGGAAAGTGCTGAGAGGAGGTGAAACTAGACGTCATGACAGCCATGTCTGCTAGAGTGTGTGTGTGATTCACTTCTGTCTTTCCTGAGCCTGGGGGTCTTTACTTTGGTTTGGTCAACACAAGGAGAGCCCTATGGCTATATCTGCCACAGACCAGGTGAGCTTTAACTTTCCCTCCAAACTTTAGTCAGTCGCTGATGTTGGAGAAGTAAGTTAGAGCAGCTAAAAATACTATAAGCATGCGTCAGAAAGCACAATAATGTTTGGGTTATTACACATGGTTTCTTTTTCCATTGACCTACACAACCTCTATATTAACTGACATTTTCTGAAGGCCGGGCTCATTTCATTCACATCTCAATCACTGCTGCCTATTAGCTCAAATTTGATTAACTGAAATCATATTATGTGATTATTGTCTGATGACAAAAAAGATTTCTGGGTGGGAACTTCATTGTCAGATCATTGTTCTGTTGTTCCATTTGAATGACAAAGTGAAACCATCTGCCAATATGAGGTCAAACAAAGGCTTTACTTTATTGGTAATATAGGGTGGGGACGACATACCGGAATAGAAAGTACATATAAAGTTCTGAATGCACTTCTTGGAATATTGTTATCATAATTGTATTTATTTATTTTTATGAAATGTGTAAACATCTTTGCCGTGTGCATCTTTTTTTTTTTTTAATAATTCCCCCTTTTTTCTGCATAGGTGTTTTTGGCTATAGGTACATTATCTGAAAAGAATCAACCTTACCTGTCTTTAACCCTAGCATTTCTTCTCATCAATAAATGGAAGATATAAGATAAAAGGAGAGGTATGATTAAAAAAAAAAAAAAAAAGTTTCCTCCCTCCCTTGTTATTCCACATTTTGTAAAAAAGTCATCTCCAAACAGGCGAGTTAGATTTTTCAAGTGATAAAAACCTAATTTTGTTATATTTCTAATATGAGGAATGAAAGTGAGCTCAGAGTCCAAAATAACACCCAGGTTTTTAACTTGGTGCTAGATGCTACATATCAGTTTATTCCTGCTGTAAAGCATGTGGTAACACTGCTATAAACACACACAGCTCAGCAACCTGCTCTCTATGTAACAGCACACAGCTCCACAATGAGTCAGCATCTATTTGTGAGTCTTTCTCGTGCTAATCAAAACACATCACCTGACCATTTATTTACAGCACAGAGCCCAAACCTAGCCCGTCGGGCGCCGACAGTTTGGGCAAATATTTCAAGCTTCCATCTCTGGGTTTGGTTGCACGGGCGGCACAGAGTCAACACCAGAAGTAAACAATAACTAATTGCATTAATGTTTTTTTTTTTTTTTTTAAACAAATTAAACATCCTAAATTAATCGACAAATTGAATGCATTAATTTTGACAGCACTACCAGGAAGCCAATAAGAGGTCTAAAGAGGTCTGATATCTTACTCAAGTAGAAGTACTGGTACTTGATTGGAATTGTACTCAAGTACAAGTACAAGTAAGTCATACATAAAATAATCAAGTACAAGTAAAAAGTAGCTCAATTAAATAGTACTCATTGTAAAAGTTACTAGTTACTTTCACCCCCCACGTATATTTTTGGTAATAAATCTTGCCACGGTTCCCTTGCATACAATAAACAGCTCATGTATAAACGTATAAAGGAAGAGACGAATACTTGCGCAATTGGAGCCTAATTTATTTTTCACGTAGGCATCTGAATGAAATAAAAGGTTTGTCAAAATGTACAATTCTCTTTTGAATAAAATTACACCAATGAATGTAATTCAAAATCAAAACATTCTCAGGCTCTCAATGTAGATACATTAATTTATTTTTAAAATATAGCTACATTTATTAACTTTAAAATTGGGAAAATAAACCTCCATTCAATCCTGTTTTGGCGCAATGCATTACAATTAATCTGATTGGTCGGCTAATGATGTGACGCACTTGATTGTTGTCTATTTCACATTTTTTTAGTTTCACAATGTCCGTTGATCATGTTAAACCAAAAAGTAATCGTTTACTTAACGGTTGGGTGTGTGTGTTGAATGCTTAGCTTGTCTTCCATGTTTTTCCGTGAGTAATTAAAGAAAGCCGATGCATACTTTGTAAACAAGGGACACAACTGTTTCAACTTTCTACCAGCATTTGTATCTATGCAGTAAAAAATCTAACTAACCCCTGTACTTTATACAAGCAAAATTGAGGCATTTCATCTGCATGTGGCAAGGACTCTGCAGAGATTAATATGACGCTAATGTAACTGTCACATCATTGAAATAAAGATTCTAAATGTCAATGTTTAAGCTGTTTGAGCGTTGCTCTTAAGTGTCCTTTATTTGAGATCAAGTTGCTGTTACAAGCCCAATTATTGGGACGAAGGCTGACACCCACAGAATGAAAAGTGCAAATCAATCACCTTCAAACAAACTGACGCAAATACCATTAAATTCCATAAGATCTTATTTCACCTAACTCTTCGCCTAATGCCTTTCTCTCTTTCGGAGTGACATGAGTTTTTTCTTCTTCCTGTAATTGACAAAGCCAGGCTACACTTTGCCAAAGAGTATTGAGCTGCTGTCTGGTTGAAGAATACAAATTCATCCCCAAAACGAAGATGCGCAACACACACGCCGCCAATTATCTGAAGCCCTGTAAATGATAAGTCGGAGGCCAGTGGAGCGTAAAACAAGGAGATGAAGATGAATCCTATTCTTCCCCATCATTTCATCCCATTTAATTGACAAGTTCTCACTCGCTGTTAAATTTTTAGAAGATTACGAAAATGAGCTGAATCTCAAGAAGCCAGTCCTCCAGCTCTAATCGTATGCAGAAGTGGCTGAAAATTAATCTACATATTTTAATAAGGTGCCAGTAGCAGGGAAGGTGTGTGCAGACAGTTAACGGATTATCATCCACCGTCCCGAGGGTTCAGTAATTGAATAAATATCTTTCATATAAATACACAGTAACTTCAGCTGGTGGTTAAGAACTCTCCACTTCCCCACTTGCTTGTGCTCTCATTTATCTTTTGCTGAGATGAACATGTGGAATGAGCTTACAGAGGCTTTCACTTACTCTATGTGGACTATAGTTTTACGCCACAGGCTGATTAACAGTCCCAAGCATTTGCTTAAACGTAGAGGATTCCCTGCTTCACTAATGCCAACACTTTCCGGGTTTTCTTCCTGCTTGCATGTGTAATCTTTTTCGGAAGCAGCCGGGAAACTTTGTAGGAATTAAACCTACTTTAGAGATATGAAAAACTTTTTGAGTATTTATTGCCATGAGTGTGACTGTTAGATTAATGAATGTGTGTGCCGTATACCTCTGGATCCTAATAGGACCCTAATAATAATAATAATAATAATAATAATAATAATAATAATAATAACAATAATAATAATAATAATAATAATGATGATGATGATGATGATGATGATGATAATAATAATAATAATGGCTTGGATATATATGCAGTCCCTCCAGGATTTTGCGGGCATTTTTTGTGATTGTTGCGGGCTGAAATGCCTAATTTTGCGGGCCATTTTTACAAAAGTTGCGGTAAAAAGTTGCGATTTTTTTTCAGCCCTAAAACATGCTTTACACACAATTATGTCATTTTAATTTCTACCAATTATAAATACATTATGACCAGACATGTTCTAGAAAAAAAAATATGCTTTATTGTTGGAAAGCAAACACCAACACAATTTTGCAAAACATTCAAACACTTTTTTTTTTTTTTAGCTTATACACTGAGCATACCCTGAATGCAAAAGGTCCAACAGTTTTTAATCAAAATGATCATCAGAAGTGCAAGTCAGTAAACAATATTGAACTTAAGGAATCTCAAAGTGCATAACATGAACATGTCATGAAGACATATTTCTTTAGGCATTGCAGAAAAATTAAAAAATACAAAGCATTAACAAACATACTGTATGTAATGATAGTGCGCTTCCTGTTTGTTCTCCCACATAGACAACACAGAGCCATTCCTTTGGCGGTGAATTTAAATAACTAAGTAACTGTACTGAAGTTTTTACTTTTTTTACTAGGGATGTAACGATTAATCGTAAGGCAGTTAAAAATAAATTCATAGGATTCACGGTTCACATCGATACTGTGAAAACTGAATCGCAGTACTTTTTTTAAACAGCAGATAGTGTTGGCGGTGGGCAAAATCTCCTACTACTTTCTTTCTGGGTGCCTTCTACTCTTAAACATGTTCATAAATGATTCCTTACCCCTTTAGCACCAAAAGAATATCTGTAATATTACGTGAATATCTGTAAAAGTCACGTTTTTCTATTAGCTCTGTCTGCTAGCGCATAACATCTCTTCTTCACTGCAAGAATCAGCATGCCAACCGACCACTGGGTTACCAGTCGCCCTCTGCTGGTCCAAACAAATATCTGACGTAAATACAGTGCAATGACTCGTTTTTTTTTTTTGTTTATTTTTAAGTCCAATTGTTAAGGCACAAAATACCTTTTCAGTTGCACTTTTAAAAAGAAAAATAAATATTATGCAGTTTTGCATTGTTTACTATAGAACCACAATTTAAATTAATAGGCTTCTTCTTCATTTGTATTATTCCTTTATTTATTTCATTCAAGATTTATTTTTAGTTAAATTGCATTGTTTTGAATAGTTTATCAAGGGATTCTTTTGACAATGAAAAATAAAAGGAAAATAGTACAGTATTTTCTAAAGGAATATATAAAGGAATATTTTTCAGTCATCATTTGTCTACAGTCCCATTTTGTAAAATTAATCATGAGAGAATCGTATCGTGAACCCAGTATCGTGAATCGAATCGTATTGGGAGTTGAGTGAATCGTTACATCCCTATGTTTTACTGTTGAATTTTAGGAGTCGACCCAAATATCTGAAGATTTTAAAGACAGTTTTATCCTCATGAACTTAATTTAGTTTTGTCTCATTTTAATCACAAATATAATGATGAAATGTTTAAGTCAATGAAATTAACACTGTAAACAACTACAGAACTTGTCATGAGTGTCATAAACCATCTATGCTTAATATATTTACTCCTCCATATCCTTCTCAGAATCATCAACTTCCGCAACTTCATGCTGTTCAAACTCGTGAGTCTTTGGTTGTGATACAAAAAGACTAGCGTTGAAAGCTTTCTCCCGACAATGGTTGAAACAAGGATGTGACGTAGGCATTTACTTCTTCGTAGGTTCCTTGTAAGCAGTGCAAAACATAGACATAATATACGTAGAGCACCGCTCTTGTGGGCGGCAGCAGTCAATGGGCGTCAACTACATACGTCTATGGCACAAAGCCCATAGTACATTCTCCGCTACTTCCGTAGCAACTACAAGCTCTGAAATGCCAAAAAATAACGATAAGCGGCCACATATTCATGTTTTTTTCCAGCGAAGTTGCGGGAAAGTTGCAGGCTTTTGGAAAAAATTGCAATGCAGCACTGATTTTGCGGCGTTTGCTTGATTTTGCGTGAATAGTTGCGATCACAACATCGCAAAATCCTGGAGGGACTGTGTACAGCGCTTTTTACAAGGAGACTCAAAGCATGTACAGAATCCTATGGCCCCTCTGACCACCACCAACATGCACATGCATTCATGCACAATTCAAACCCATTCATACGAGGCAATGTGGTTAAAGTGCCTTGCCCAAAGACACAACGACAATGACTGAGACAGAGCAGGATTCGAGCCTCCAACCCTTTGGTTACTGAACTTCCCACTCTACCACTGAGCTACGGTCAGCCCGTTGCCACTACAGCAGTGACATGCGGTAAAGTTAACGCACTGAGGTTCTCACAATCACATTTATATATGTTAACAAATTATATATGTTTAATTTTTTGCTATGTAATGTTTACACAAAATACAGTACATTCACTAATGTCTGATAGTCTTAATGACATATTTCATACGACGTGATGTAAGAAGAAGAAGAAAGACAAGAAAAGCACACAGGTAAAAATCTAATACAAGCACAATATGGGCAAAACAATTCAGAATAACTTGACATGTTAGAATAGAAGATATTTGAAAATTGTTGTACATTCTTTTTAAAATATTACTAGATTTATTTTTACTTTGATGAAGAGGATTACATTTTATAATAATTGAACAAAACAGACAAATGAGGGTTGTGTGGGTTTCCGCTATAGCAATAAATGTGATCATTACACATAGGTATCACTGTAATAATCACATCTGAGAAGTTATTGTTCACACCAACTGTTGGAACAACATTGGCCCCATTAAAAACAAATGGATGGCTTGCACGTAACAAAAAACTTGTTGCTGAGTTAAGACGACTTGCTTGAAAATCTTCATTATTTAGTATCATCAGTCTTAAGTGGCTTTAAGCAGGTTATTATTTAACAACATTTTGGAATATTGTTTGGCTATGAAAAACAATTCACACCGTAATCATTTTGAGATCCAATAAATGTTGGCTTTAAAATCTTTCCCCATTTTTGGTTATGACAAATAAAGGAATGTGGCAATATTAATCCTGTAATTAAAATCCACTGTGTCCTTGTGTTGATATTTGACATCTTCTTGTTTCTATGAACATTGCTTTGTTGGACAAACTACACACGCGCACACACAAAAACACTTACTTTCTCCAAAGCTATAAAAACTGCAGCACTGAACTTGCAGCTTAACCTGTTCTTCACCTTCCTAAACACACCTAGTTTTCTTTAGGAAGGAGTGAAAATTACAAGCTTCCTCATGCACCGTAAAATAAACTGGAGATGGAAGTCCTTAAGTGGCGGCACAAAGAGTTATAAATCGTGTTTTTCTTCACCTTTTCACAATGCCAGAAAGAATATAGCCCCATTATACTCCTGAGGGTCACTTTGAGTGTCTAGAGGCAGTGCTTACAGAGACTTTACAACGTGTATCATTATAGCCTGCCATATAAGGAAGCAGCAAGGATGGGACAGGAAAAGGAAGAGAATCTCACTGAGCCTGTGGGACATCAATGATCAGCACTAATTTATCACCTCTTTACTTTAGTGACTTGTCCTTCTCATTAATCCATGCATTTTTACCAAGTTACACATTATAAAACAGGCCGAATAGATTAGCCTTTAAACATTTAGTCTCCAAAAAGTTTCATGGCGTATCCGAGCACATCTATCCTCAATCAGTGATAGACGTGTCACAAGATGAGACAAAAACGGTGATAAAGTGCCACCTCGACAGTGATTTGTCATTTAGAAGTGATTTGTCTGGTGCTGTCCTATCTGCTGGTTGAGTAAGACATCACATGTCAGCTGTGATTGACAGTTCCCTGTTCTGTCAGTTCGCTGCCGGGGAGCTGCAGGGGAGGATAAGGACGCCTATCTGTGGTGTCCCTAATGGCAGGCCAGGGTCACATGAAGGTCCCCTCCAACCACCAAGGTATCAAGATCCAGCAGGTCTGCAATGACTCCTGCTTTAACATCTTTCCTCTGCTGACCTTTCAACTGTGCCTGACACCCACTGCTTATCTGGATCTGTCTGTGTACTAAGTTAGTGGATGATACAGGTTTATATACAGCAGAGCTGATGATGCCCAAGTCATAATTCCTAATCTTTTATTAAAAAGCACAAGATTTGTCAATTGGGATATAAGACCTAAAACACCTGTAAAGTAAAGATACACAAAGCCAATCAACCATCCAATAGGGCTTTAAACACATAATAATTAGAAAGTGTCTATTCGTACGGTTGCCGTACGGACAACCCCCGGTACTATTACCGAAGTACACGTATGTAGCTAACCCTAACCCCACCTCCCGCCTTTTTCTCTAGGTACGTGAATGTATGGTTATGTCACCTTATTTAATTGAAATCCAATCAAATCAAGCTTCATTGTAATTTTACTGAACATCCAGTATCATACACATTAGTGCAGACAAGATAACATTAAAAACATACACATCTCCGATACTACACACACATCCCTGAGTCATTTTATAGTCCATTGTAGACATCGCTCCAGTTGTGTTTTTGGCTTTGGGAACAGAAAAAACACGACTCCCCCAACCAAACTCTTGTGGTTCCTGGTATCCGACTTGCACAAGCCACGAGCACACCACTTCACCATTGTGCCTGTTCTGAGCATGTCGGACCTTGTTTACATAATAACGGTTGCTCGGACGTATGATTGGACAATGACTGTTTTACAAGGTCAATTAAGGTGGAATATCTGGGCAAACAAATCGTAGAGCGTTTCCACCACTTTTGGATTCTTTGCACTCTAAGTATACACACATTGAGTAAAATGAATCTGAGAATGCCTCTTTAAATCATTTGACACCAGTTTTTAGCACTTGTGAATATTGCTCTGTAACGTAGCTATGTTGTTGATGGTTAATTACGGACACGGAATAATGTATATCTATCCTTTAATGTCACACACAAAATAACATATCACAATCTAAAAAATGCAACTGCATTCTTTAATTAACAAAAACAAACCTCAAAACTAACAAGGAAATAATATAACTTTGTTTCCCATCAATCAAAAATATACCCATTTGTCTAAATGTTTCACTTCCCATTTAACTTTACAATTTATAAGCCCTTGATTCACTGAGCTGCTCCAGACTGCAGCGTACTGTAAGTAAATTAGCAGATCTCTGCGCTTTACTTTTATCTCTCAAAATCTTCTTATTAGGTTTTATACAAACTAAATGGACAATCAGACATTGCAGGGGGTAGTAGGAGGGTTGGGGCAGGTGGAGGAGGGGTTGGGGCTACGCACTTTGCCTCAAAGTACCTTGTACTTAAATCCCACAACATATGCAGTCGGGACTTCAGATCTGTGTCAGAGTTTGTTTGACTGTGTTTAGCTGAGTAGCTCTGTTGTAATGTTATTAGTTCTGCATTACCATGTTACAGTAAAGAGGTTTTGGTGTCCTGGTGTGCCCAGCGCCGTGCTGTATATTCTATTTATAGCACTCAGGGACTTCTAAGGTCAAATACTTAACATAAGTAGAAGAGGATTGATGGGTCTAAAGAAAAACAGGACAAACAGAAACACACTTTAATTACAGTTTAGGTTTCACTATATATCTGTTGCTATGGTAGGCTATAAGGGAAGCCTCTCAGGTCTCAATTCATGGATGTTCTAGAGCAGGATTCTGTTCTGCATTCATACTCCTTGTTTTTGTGTACCGCTATTAACTGGACTAGTTAGAGTCACTCAAACACATCCTGATCATTTTGGCCCCTTTTGACTGTTTCTTTACCAAACATTTTTTTCGAAACCATTTAAAATCTACTATCTTAGTGATAAAGATTGATACAGAGAATGTACAGCAGCCATCAATATCCATGAACATATTTGTCAGTGCAAGACAGACACAGAAAATGTAAATGGCAACGGAAAATGACAGAGTACTACCACAACAGGACATTTAAAGGAGAAATGAGACAAGAAAAAGCCGGGGGTGTAAAGGGTACCAGAGAAAGCCTTGCTTATTATCCCAATCATTGAGCGGAATAATGGCACAACAAAAAGCCTGAGTGTGGCCAAACCGACGAGCCTGTCTGCCTGGCACTCGGCTCTGATGTTGTTAAAAAGAGTTTGGCTAATAGACTAAGCTTGCCCTATCCCCACCCCAGTGACCCAGAACAGCCATTTCCCTCTTCCCACGAGACCCCCACAGAGCAAACACTGCAGGGACATGAAACACTCATACACATTTTTAACCATTATCCTAAATGGCAAGGACTGTTCTTTTCTCCTTCCATAAGGTTTGAGCCATTGAAAAAACTCAAATGATGATCCATCAATTTGTTTCTACTTAGGTTGGTGAATAATGGTGCAATATAAGTCATGGAAAGAACTTTGGGGAGTAAGAGCTAAGTTCTTGAAAAATGGACACCATTTGTTGCAGCAGGACTTTCTTATGACGTAAAAAAAATTGAAATGACCTCAAATACTTTTCACAACCAAAATGACATTCAACTTTTCTGTTATTCACAAACAGCCTTATTTGATCCTCCAATGAACACTCACACGAGACCATGTGGCACTTACCTGAGAATCAAGCCAGACTCATTGTTAGTGTAAATACCAATGGACTTGTGTTTCCCCTGAGAGAAACCTATACTAATATCTTAACCATCTGAACTAAGTTACATTTCTTCAGCATTCCCTGTCCTAAGGAATAACTTAAGAAAATGGTGCAATTAATTTTTCCAAGTATTTTAACAATAGAGATTACTTGACTATCTTTTCCTGTATTTAAAGGCAATGTTGGATGACACTTTAAAAACTAAATACAGTAGTCCCTCACTATATTGCGGTTCACCTTTCGCGGCCTCAGTGTTTCACAGATTTTTTTTTACAGTGCAATTTTGCATAATGCTGCGTTCACCCACCAGCGACACATCCAACTCGGTGAGTTTCACTGCCTGTTGAAGCTCCTCTCATAAACATAAACCACCAGTGAAAAAAGCCGGTGTGATTAGCGGCTAATGCTATCCTAGCTCAGTGCTACAGAGAGAGCTTTAACCTGCTACTACCACCTCCTCGCTGATTCTCCTCCACGTCAAATCCTTCCTAGTTCAGTCCCGGTTATAAAGGCCGTGTCATACAGCTCCAGGTGGTCACACACAGCTTCTACTCTGTGGTTGAATGGGTACACAGACCGGTGTCCATGTTGACGTGACGTCATCGTCAACAAAGACTCTTGATGCCAAACGAATGCATTCGGCATCAATGTCTGATCACTAGCAGTGTGACTCTGAAGTGCTGTATGTTTGAAACCAGGTTTATGTTTTAAAATCTACGAAGCTTTGAACTTTGAGAGTGTTTAAACAAAAGAGAAATGTTAATTCCTGTCTGAAAAAAGTGTATAAAGTGTGTGATGAGGGGTTTTACAGCCTTAAAACATGTAAAATAGTAAAAAATAAAGCTGACTACTTTGTAGATTTTGCCTATTGCGGGTTATTTTTAGAACGCAACCCCCGCGATAAACGAGGGACTACTGTTCACCAAATAGTCTAAATACTAAACTTTGGAGCAAAACTACTCAGTTATATTAACCACCATATTCATCCACAATAACGTTCCCAGAATCAAGTTATTATTTTAAGGCAGTGGCTATTCGTACGGTTGCCGTATCAATATACCGACATTTTATCCGTACGTAGCGCACCATTTGGCCATTTTAGGTCACGTGATAAGTCAGTCATTGGCCATTTTAGGTCGCGGACTACGACTAAACCATACCCTAAACCTAACCCTAACCCTAACCCTAAAAAATGTTGCAATATTGGGTTATAACCTAACCCTAACCATAAACCTAATTCTAACCCTAACCCTAAACTGGCCAATGAGGGGCACTAGAATGTCGGTATATTGCTACGGCAACCGTACAGATAGCCACTGCCTTCACTTATTGTCTGCCTCCACTTGTTAAGGAGTGTTAGAATACTGAGTCAGTGCTGCTGCACATTGTCTAAGGAATGTCTATATCCGGCCAGTACCAGTAAGTTAGTTCATTAGTTTTGTCCATTGGGTTTGTTTTGTACTTTGCTGAATTTTTGTAGTTTTTGTATGAAATACATTTCATATTTAAATTTCACTTAATGTTCATCATTTTTACACCTAATCCCAGCCAACCTTTAATATTTCAAAATCAAAGGTGTCCTATGCCTGTCTATTATTTATGGGGTGTTTTAGGCATCATGTATAAACACTGAATTCTGAAATTTAGTAATTTGAATATATTAATACTAAAATTAAAAACAAAACTTGAAATTAAAGTGGAGGATCACAGAGGCCCCCCATCGTAGATCCATCAAATTGTTGCTAAGGTGAAAGGTTATGTCCCATTTCTATCCGGTGTACCTTCAACTTTCTTTTTGCTGAAATAGAGACTAAGCAGATTTCCTGTGTGTACATGTTTGGGCTACAGTCTGTCTGTATAACATTTTTTGATTATTAGTTTACATCCTTTTATTTCCATCTGGATGTAATTCTGTCATTAGAGCATTAAGAGTGCTGCTGGATGTCGTATTGTTCTGTTCCTGTGGGGGAAAATGTTGGAATGAAGGTATTGGTTTATAAATACTATCGCACTTTTGACTCCGGGAAGCAGCTTCCTGAGGGGTAACCCTTAGTCATTTAGGGACCTGAATTACAGTAAATGACCAGGGTTGGACCAGCTTCTCTAACACTTGATCTCACCCACTGAGCTTCTTCCTTTTTCTCTCTTCTTCTCCTACCAGTTATTTCATCTAATTTTAGGACTGATAATCTCACTTTTTGACATGTCCCTGGGTTGATTTTCACCTCGACCACCGGCACAGCTGTCCATCCGTGTGACGTCCAGAGGCGAGATGTTCTGCTTATTAAAATGTGTGAAAATAGGGGGTGGGGGGGACTTTAGCTAGAAAGAAAGTGAGATATGCATGCACAGTGGCAGAAACTGTTAACATACTGTACATCTGTCCAATTTGTGCGTACAGAAGTCTAGCCTTGGAAGAGATGTTGAGATTATTGTCTGTAAGAACCAAAGGAAGAAAGCGTTCTATGGATGATCCAATCATCTGACAAACTTCTCAGGCAATTTTAGGTAAAAAAAAAAAGAAGAAATTAGATTATAGAAAGAGAAAGAAAGATGTGAAATAAAGATGACACGCAAACTCCCACCAATCAAACTTACTGTGGAATAGCGCGCGTTGCTGTAGATTAAAAAACAGTTTTTGAATCAAAGACTCAAACAAAAGCGTTCTTGTCGAGTGCCTGTAACAACACCGTCTCTCTGGCTACTGATTATATAGAAAACAAGTGCAATTACATTTCTGGGCTCACAACTACAAGCCTTGAAGGCAAAACCAGGCCCAGGAGAGATGATTGATATTCCGATGCAGCCATTGCTCTGACAGCTACACCGTCTTACCGGTTCTCTCTTCATACTGGGCATAGCTTACCAGGAAAAAGGAGAGAAAATATATTTTTTTCTGGCACTGAATCCCCAAAAAACACCATTAACATGCTTCTCTTTTCTTTTCCTAGTCTCACATCTGATGAGAGAGCGAAAGTGTTTTAATTTAAATGTGAATTACCCAGTTCTCTGAAGGAGAATGATGATATTTCCCCCCCTAGTGAGTCTTTGGAGAGATCCTCGGCTCCCCTGTGCCTCTGTAACTCCTAATTTATTTCAAGAGTGTGTGTGATTAGAAAAACCCTCCTAAATTACTGTATCGCATAAAATGGTATAATTAAATTAATATTGGATGTAATAATTACTTTGTGGATTCTCATTTTTCATACACGCAGCTGCTTTGTTGCCCAAACCATTAGCATTTGTCTGCTGCAATTAACAAAGGCTCTAATGAGATTTCTGTGTATGCATGGTTGTGTGTACGTGAGCGTGACTACGCGTGGCTTTGTTTGAGTGTACGTGCACGCGGGAGTCTGAGTGCTTACGCGTGCAGATTTGAATATATAGTATGAGTTTTGCAGGCACGCACCTCAGCCATACAAATATATTTCATGACATGTTAAAAGGGTTTTGTCACTGCAGGTTCTTTACGAGTATTCCGCGACGGAGTAATTCAGCTTCAGTGAGAACCTGAACTTTAAAGAAAAGGTGGAAAAGTTTCCACTTTTTAATGACAAAGGGTTGAAGAATATCTGTGGTGCCAAGAAAGGTACATTACTCTCAATCTCCACTGTAATGTATTCCACCACCTGTGAAAAATAGCTACATTTGTCTAATACATGTCACGGAACTGACTTAATTCTGAATGATCGCTCTGTCTGCTCATTTTGTTCACATTCTCACACTTTTAAAGGACACGAGTCGTTCTCTTTTAACTGTTAAACTTCTATATCACAGTTCTTTTTACACAGAGTTAAATACCTATTACTTTTCTAACAATCGACTCCATACTGAAAACATCAGAACCAGTTTACATGAAACGACTTTCATTACAGTAGTTTCCTATGGTAATTCAGTAACTGTTGGTTGCTGTCTGCAGACTGGGACCTGACAACCAGCAGTAATTTTGTTTACCAAAAAACAGTTGTCATAGTTGTAGTTAACTACATTTTTAAAGTGACTATGAGACTAAGACTAATAAAGAAATAACAATAAAATACAAGTGAATGTAAAACTACACTAGAATTTAATGTGTTCTTACACATTGATCACACCAGATCTGTCTGTTAGTATTTACACATTTGATACCATCCAATATTTAGGTTGATAAATGGCAATTCAATCTTTTTTCCAATTCATTTCAATTTAAAACAGCTTTATTGGCATGAGAAACAAGTTTACATTGTCAAAGCAAGTGTGACATAGAACGATGTACACACAAAATAGCTACATTTGTGCTGTGCAAAACAATGAGGTAAAAATAATAAAAAATATGGTTTCACTGTATATGCAGTATGTAGAACAATATTTACAAGTAAGTTATAAGTGTTATAAAAGGGGAAAATGTTATGTACGGAATTTTACATACAGTATATCAATGCACACACATATGCGTCCGGTTGTACAAGTACATACAGTACATGTACACAAACACTGTGTATATGTATATATTCATACATGCATGGGCAGACTATCTATGTATATATATAAATGTATCCTCTTATTCTGTATGTTATAGTCGATTATGTCTGTAGTCGACAAAATCTTAATGTCATTTAGTTGATTAAAACTAGTCTATAACTGAAATGGTCATGCCTACATTTTCAATAAAACTAACAAATTCTAAATTCGCTGTTAACCAGTGTTAAATTTGTTGACTGAAAGTTTTTATTATAGTTCACATTGACTATATTTATTTAAGTTACACTAAGAAGACTACGACTAATAAAAACTAAACTATACTGTTTACATGGGAAGAAATCCAACCACAGGTTCTGTTGTTACGTGAAAGGTGAGACAATTAAGCCTCAATACCATCACATATCAAGTTGATTATTGGTAAATGAAGCTTCAAAAAATGCTTAAATTATGTTTTACATTTTAGTCAACTTTATCTGTAACAGATTTAGTCGACTAAAATCTTAATGTCAGTCAGTTGCCTCAAACTAGACTATAACTGAAATAGTCTTGGTGACTAAATCTTGACTAAAAACTAAGTGGCAATTTGGTCAAAAGACTATAACAAATTCTAATCAAAATTTGCGATAAAAATCAACCCTGCTGCCAACTTCCTCCTCTCGTCCTTGATAAATCTGGGTCCATTTGTAAAGACAACAGTGCTTGTCACTGTTGTCTCTGTTTTCTGACTGGCAGGTAGCCACTACTATTCCTCAAACAGGGCACCAGTTTCCTTCCTTCACTCCCTTTCTCTTCTTCTGTCTACTACAGACACACTTCTGTGCCAGTACTGTCACCATGGATGAAAATGTCCCTTAGTTATCTGCCCGTGTAATTGCTGTCTTGTTTGGTTAGGAGATTAGAGGGCTGAAACTCTTTGTGTGGTCTTGCAGATTGAACAAACACGCAGCAGTAGGAGCTCCTGTCCAAAAAAAAAACCACAAGGCAGACTCTTGTCTGTGTGATGATAGTGAGCCAGATGGACTGGTACAGGTGATAATTGCAGTAGTTGGTGTGTTGATGGGCTATGTTCGATGATGAAGCCTCATTTGAAAGCTGTTCTGCTTCTTTTTGTGTGGTGTTTTGAGAGGAGAGTCTAAGTTTTACTGAAAAGCAGAGGTTTTTGGCTATAAGACAAGAGCCACAATCTCCAAAAACAGAGCCTGGGAGGGCCATGGGTTCTTGTCAAAAAATGTATGCATGTTTTAATCTATTAGTGTTTAATTAATGTGATATTTAATTATATATGAAGTAACTGGACTTTTACCTGCATATAATCAGGTTAGCTCGGCTGGTATTGGATTGGACTCTGTACCTTGATGAACATAGATAATGCGATTAACAATCAAGCTGTTATGCTGCGTTCACACCAGATGCGGCGCAAATTTTTGTGACGCGGGCACCGCGTGAATGCTTCCTCAGGATCAAAAGACATTTTTCCCCAAATTCGCTTCATATGCACATCTGCAGCGAATATAAAAAAGGCACTAACCAGACTCTCTTTCTTTTAAACCATCGACTATGGAGGACCCTAGTAAAATTGCTGCTCTTTACCTTCTGTGGAAGAAGAAGAGCCATCAAATGCTTGACACCGGCGTTCCTGGATTCACCATGTTAACGAGCGACGCATTCACCGTTTGCTTCAGGAGCTGCGTGAAATCCTTCCCGTTCCAGTCCTGGTAAAAAAAAAAAAAACTGGTGGCGTAGTAGAGCGGCGTATGGTCACACACCGCCACAATTATTTTCTCCCCCATGCTAAAATGGGTAAAAAGACCAGTTTCCGCGTTGAACAGCAAAGACTGTGATTGGCTTTCGCACCTGCACGTTACTCAAAACAAATGCTGAAATCCAATCATTTCAACTCAAGCGAATGATGAATGTCACGAAAAAACAGGAGCTTGCATGCCGCAGCCAATGCTCTTGCTGCTGAATCAAACCGCGCCGACCAACAGGAGAAGAATTAGCCTCTTACCGCGTCTTCATTTGTACGTAATCTGGCCGCGCAAACATTTGCGCCGCATCCGGTGTGAACGCAGCATTGGTGTGTATGGCACTTAGCTCGACTTAAGTCCAACTGAACCCAAACACCATAAAATACATGACATTGTTAGAAAAAAGATTTTCACTTGCTATCTTTCTCTTCAACATTACAAAGGGGTTTTGTAAAAGGTAAAGCCGCCACCCATTAAGGCGTAGTCAGACAGAGCTTGTAATTAATTACATTTTTTATTCTGTATATGTACTCAGACAAAACGAGAAGTCCTTAATTGACATAAGAGCATCGCGCAATAGCTGTGTGGCTGCAAAGTGGTAACCTTATTATATCGTCATTGCAGCTGCTTTGGGACCACCAATGACCACAAGTCAGTATCACTGGTGTAAAGCAGAAGAAGAGCATTTAAATTTTTTTGAAGAAAAAAAAGGCTTGATCTATATGCCAAAGCAGAAGAAATTGCTCTATAATAAGCTTTGAAATGGAATTTCTTGTAGAACCGGCACTGTAACATTTACCAGGACCCTTTTCAGTGTATGGGTCGAGTTAAGCTCTTTGTGTACCGTCACCAGTGAGCAGTGACAGCCTACATTTCAGCATTCTGCACTTTTCCTCCCTGTCTCAGAGGGTGGTATCCCATCACGAGCAATGGCCTCGGTCTCAGCCCTGTACAATACAAGTCTCAGCTCCTCACCATTAAGGCAAATTTCCATCCCAAGCCTTCCAATCTCTCTTTGGCTCGACTGCTTTTATTCCCCACCTCACGCTAAATTTCTTTCTTTCTTTTTTTTTTTTTTTCTTCGCTCTTTCCTTTCTGCTGTCCTTCCTCTCGTGAAAAGCGCAGGGAACGTCGGGCTCCACTTGTCACGGTGGTTCCAATCAGCAGGGCAAGGCTCAGGGATCATGTTTGATACTGTCAGATGGCTTGGAAAATTAAAAACCCAATTAAAGTGGCAGTCCAGAGGTCAGCTCTTCTGCATATCAAAAGCTCTCCTCTGGCTATTCTGCACAAATTATATCTGTTAAACAGCTCACTTTGTTTAGGCTGCAACAGCAGAGCACTTAGAGTGAAGTAAGGCCTATTTCTTCTTTGGTTGATTTCACATGGAAACCTGTGTGCCTGCCCACCCAGAGGAAATAAAGATGAACAAATAATCACCAAACAATTTTTTGCTGTTATTCTTTTTTTTCCCCTTTGAGCGAGACAAAAGGAGCTGTCACTGGTGTGAAATTATTGTTGCAAGAGAAACAGAACTGCAGCCAAGAGTTTATTTTTAGATGTGTTGCCACCTTACTCTTTTTTTCTCCTTTTTTCTATTGTCCACAAATGGCACGCCACAATTCTCCTCCTATTTATCTTTTGGCTTTTTGAGAAATAGCCACCAACCAAGCTCCCTATTTCTCTTTCACTTGCTCTATCTCTCTCTTGTTCTTTTGTGTACCCTGTTTTAGCCACGATTCATTAATTCCCGTACAGTGGTGGGGAAAGGACAGAGAGAAATGGCCAGCCAAGCTTAATGGCATGCGTCTCGGGCCAGGCCATTAATATTCAGCTTAATGTTTCTGATAACAGGGCTGCAGGCCATGAGGAACTGCTGGCCCAGACAGCCTTATTAAGCAGTCGGAGTGGAATGATGCTCGTTCACGTCGGGGATCAAAATGAAAGTAAACACATGCACGCACGATAACAAGAGCAGTCGAGACAGTGGAGACTGAACACAACATTAAGGTCTTCCTGCTAAATCTAAAACGACGCTCACCATCCACCCTCTTTTTATCTGTGTGTCAGAGGAAACCGCCACATTGTGCTAAGCGACTATCTGTTTGTGATCTATCACATCCCTAAATGACAACATACCAGTTTTGCTGTCATAGGTTGGTCAGCTTATTAAATGTTTATGCTTCCACAATGATCAAGGGCTTAAAAGCCTTGACATTTAATCTTATTTTATCTCGGTTTTTAATGTCTTTCCTCCCTTTTCCTTTCTTTTTTTTTTGTTTTTTTACAGCAAGACAAGTCCTCTGCACTGGGTCTTTTAGCTCCATCTCATTTACATTTAATGACATGATAATACACATTAGCAGACTATTTCAAATAATTACAGCCTTTCAATCGCTTTTTACCCTCACCTCTCTCCCCCTAAATGTTCTTCTACATCCCATGTGCAACGCTGCCTTTTTCCCCCCGAACTTTAATATTTTCAATGGAAATACTAGAAAAATGCCATTCCTGAGAATTATTGTATTGTAATATGTCAGAGGAACAAGAGATGGAAAAAGGGACAGAGCAATTTTCCAAGCAATTCATGGCAAAAGGGGTGAATAGGACATTAAGATATTTTTTTCTATATCTTTATCTTTTACTTTCATGTTTGTTTTACAGCCTATATATTGCTACTACAGTATGTGCATAGGCCTACTGTAGAGTTTTTTCTAGAGAAAAAACATGTTAGGTTCATTTAGATACAATTAAGATCAGTATTACTTCTTTTGTTTATTTTTAACCAAAACCTCAACTGGGATATTTTAAAATGCACATACAATGACCAAAGTAGTATTATCTCAGCCCTGTTCATTCAGTGTCTTTAATCGTAAACAGTAACTTATTGTTGTTCTGTGAACAAGAAATAAGAGTCTTGTCCTTTGAAATTGGCCTCTAATGCCTCTAACATTATGGCACCCAGCACAGTGATCACTGACTGCCTCTTACTTACACACTGAGTTGGAATTTAAAATGTGAAACATGTCCTAAGTATGCTGGAACAATACATTTCTGCTAATTTAGTGTGGTTTTCAACATAACAGGAATACATTGTTTTGTTTTTGTTTTTTGTATTATGGTCTTGCTGGAGCCTGGACCATTTGGACAGGATTGAGGGTCTTGTGTTTCAAACTGTCCCAATGTGACCTTGGATCCTTACAATGTACAACTCCAATACTTATAGTCTATGATCATCTAAGACTTTTTTGTGCATGTTTTTCATCTAACTGTGAGTACATATGCTTGAGATTTAACTTTCTCTATTGTTTCTATTTCTCCAAAACCTTGGTTGTGCTGAGTTCTTTCACAGTTCTCGCCTGCTTCACTTTTGCCCTGTCCTGGTCAAACAAATTAAAGTGCTCCACCAGTATGTAAGTAATTTTATGTTAATTAAGTTGCTAATGTTCTGGATCGGGCCATTGATGAGAGGCGAGTTTATGGTTGGTGGCTTTTGTCTACAGGCAATACTGAGAATGAAGAAGTTATTTTGCCAAAAACAGTCGCCGATCCGTCCTAATTTCCGCATATTTGCTGCGTGTACACAGAGAAGTGATTAACATATCTAAGTCAGCTTTAGGCTATCGATATGGTTAAACTTTGTCTGAATAGCAGACAAAACATTGTTATGCAGGCCTTTTGCTGTCAACGGAAATAAGTGTAACATGATTTTGGGATCATTGGAACAGCATGTAAAGCTCCGCCCTAGTTTCTTGGTGTATGCGATATACTTTAGATCTAAAAAACAGCCACTTGGTGTATGCAATTAATGCTCCGATAACCTCAATTCTCCTTTTTGGGACCAGTTTGGGACCGACTAGTACATTATTTATTTAAAATCATTGTTAATTTGAACTTTAATGCTAAGAAAATATATCTCAGACCAGCACAACTATTATCATTATACAGTACTGTGATTTCCTTGTCCCCTTAACTCAAATCTTTGCTGACATCCTCCTACATACATCCATGTCTTAAATTTGTTCTCTCGGCAACAATTTATAGAGTCACAGAGGTCTCCTGGAATTACCCTGGATTTTGTTTATCAGCCATCTATAGAATTAAGAAGTGCATCCCGGCATTTCATTAAGCTCTGCCTAATGAGATGACTGTCTCTCCCCAAAGAGCAGATGATAAAGTACCCTATGCCATGGTGCATAAATTAGTATGGTGAGGTTAAATGCTGGAACTGACTCATGTTTTCACGAGAGGACCATTTACAGCAGTTAAATAAACTCACATAAATACTGTCAACTGCAGCCTGAATTTACCTGCCTGGATGGAGCTTCATTCACGCAACAGATAATGTCAAGGGTAAAAAAATAAATTAAAAAAAACAAAGGGGAAAATGGGATATTCATTGGTGAGCATGTGTTTTTTGTGGTTGTTTTTTTTTAGGTATACCACTTGATGATTTTAGGAAATTAAAAACTACTTGGGGAAAAATAATGAGTATGTAAACGAATAATAAAGCTTTTAACTTGATGGGCTCCCTGCATGCATGCACACTTGCTTCTTAACATAGTAATTGAACAAGTGATAAGAAACAAACTAAATTTCTCTTGATGAGCTTATCAGAGAATTTAAGGTGAAGAAATGGAAATATTGGGATCTCAGCAGTGAGTTTGGACTCTGTTTTATCATCACAACAAATTAGACAATGATCTTCCAAAAGCCGTTTAAAAGGCTGACAGGTTCTACCCTCTATCTAT
Organism: Gouania willdenowi; assembly: GCF_900634775.1. Lineage (NCBI taxonomy): Eukaryota > Metazoa > Chordata > Actinopteri > Blenniiformes > Gobiesocidae > Gouania > Gouania willdenowi. The sequence goes on from NC_041065.1 coordinate 13,008,519, forward strand.
GTCTATCTGGACCTTTATATGGGCCTGTATTTCTTGTGTTTTAATAGTTGGCCCCACACATGCAGGGTGGGAGGGGGTTTGGATGGTTTGCAGGAAGTTTGCATACAGATATTGTGGGTCCATAAAGGTGGAATGGACTTATTCTGAAGCAGTTCTTGTCTCTCTAATTAGTGGTCGTCCCCCCCGAGTCGTAACAAGGGCACTGACGAGAGAGGCTTTTTCCCAATGATAATGTGAATGGATACCTGCAGGGGGAGATTTCTGCACTATACCTCATCCTGTCAGCTACTTTGGGTAACACTGGGGCTTAATGAACCTGAAAACAAGACACTGTGTGTGGTGAGGGGATGGTGTGCGGGTGAGTGTGTGTGTCTGTGTGTGTGTGACGCACACATCCAGATGGGTACAGTATCTTGTAGCGGATGCAATGAATCCTTAATAGATACAAAAGCTTGAATTGATAGAAATTAATTGAATAAAGAATGATGCTAGAGTCAGATATTTGCATATTAAACTCTTGAGTATCTTGTGGATACCTGACAAGTTAAACCATGAGCTGCTTCCTCTTTGGAGCATAAAAGCAACCTCACATGCATTGGGATATGTATGTCACTGATGAGTTGACACCATGGAAATGCATAGCTCGGATGCACAAAATGTCACAAATGTCACGTGTGATTGATTGAATGCCACGCTGTCTGAGTGAGAGGTCATTGCACTATGTGTACAGCCATGGGGTGGGGCTGGGACAGAGCAGAGTGCTTGGTCAGCACATGGTCACATTTTGGTAGCACCACTTTCCCTCCATGCACTCCTGGCTGTGTAATGAGCTGAGCTGTTGTTGGGGGAGCACAAGTCACTCCACGTGACGTTAGACTCAGTCAAGTGCTGCCAGAGCAGACCCAACATTTTATCTTGGACACTCCAACCATCCAGGGTGGGCTGAGGGACTGCATTTTACCTTTTCAAGCTTGTTGACATTGAATGATGTGTTTGTTTATCACGGCGGATAGGTGTCATGTTGGGAATGCGTTAGGTCTTTGCAGAGTGAGGCTGGCCAATGTTTGTCCTATTTATAGCACATTTGACACAACAAAAAGGCAAATAAATGAATGCAGATGAATTGAACACATGCTGTATGAAAATGTGGGAAAAAGACATGTTACAAATTTTGATGCTGGAACCAAGAAAAAACTGAGGGATGGAGCGAATGGAGCCACAGATGTGAGTGCCCTCAGGCAATACAAGTCATTAAGGTGTAAACTGCTTCAGTGGTGATGTTGTGCAGAGAGCACGGAGGTCATCATAATAGGTGTGTCAAGCTATACAGGCACACACACATAACAAGGCACACACACACAAAGGGAAATGGTGGGAACATCTGGATCGGTCCCACCTGCCTGCAGGAAGTCATCGTGTTCACAAGCAGTACTTGAGGCGGTTTGTCCCTTCCTGGATGTGCAACCTTCATGCTAGCCTGCTCCACCAGGAGAGGACGGAGGATAAAGTGAGAGTGAGGAGCCTGCAAAGGGAATGTCACACTTTACAGGGATTAAATGCTAAAGTAAACACAGATATCATGAGTTTGGAAAGGAAATGGGAAAGAAAGATACATCCCTGTCAGTGTCACTGGAACGCTTGTTTTACTCAGCCTTGAATCTTAGATCTAAACTGGTATGGATGTTTAGGGTTTCGGGGGGACTTATATTGGCTTTAAACAACAAAGTGTTTCACAAAAACAATCAAATATAAGCAAAGAACTTGTGCAAAACAAGTGGATTATATTTAATTAGCCTTTACTTCTCCAGTGTAAAAACAAAGAAGGAAAAGTAAGACCTAAGACACAAAACTCTACACGAGTATTGACCATCTGGCTGCAGCCCAAGCCAGCGTGCCACAAAACAATTGCATTCATTAGTCTTATTTATCATGGCGGTAAGCTCAATTTGCTTTTGCTTGTGTGAGTGTGGCTCATTAAGATTCAGTCTGGCGTTTCCTCAGGCCGTCGTGCTATCATTCACTCTGAGTTCACGCATTTTGGACCAGATAGGAAGCACTCAAGGGTTATCTGCCAGACCTTAAACTGTTTAAATAAAGGCCCCAAAAGAAGAGGTGTAGAGGGGGATTATGGTGGCAAATTAGAGAATAAGAGAAGGATGGGGAAGTGTCAGCTGAGGAGTGATCTAAGGAAGTTTACTGTTTCGGAGAAGTGAGGAGAAAGAAAAGCTCGGTGCTCTGTTGACAGAATGGATGTTGCAGTGCTGTGGTGGAAGAGGAATAGGGAAAGAGTGAAGGAACAGAGGCACGTGACTAAATGTATTCTGATAACTGAACAGCAGATGTCTCGCATGGAGCTCCTTTGTTGCCTGAACAGCAGGACCCTGCACTTCAGTGTGCTCACTTCACACCGCATTCATTTGCCTGCCAGCTGCCAATTTAGGGGGGAGAGAGAGAGAGGCTAACACCAGTCCATTCCTCCCCTCCCTCCCTTGGTACGTCTTGCAGTGAAGCTTCCATTGCGTTCTCTCTTTCCCCGGTGGTCTGTACAATTAGCGATCTGCATAACCACCCACACCTCCGCTCACCGCTCTCACAGAGCAGAGGGGGAGCTGCCTTTGTCTTTTGGCTGCTGCACAATGAGTCGCTTTGGACTTGGCTGGAAGCCAGAAGCCGTGGGACAAAACCGCATGTTCTTGATGGATGACGAATACTCCCAGAGTCTTGTTTCCTTGTGCTGCTGATTTGGCAGGTCAGAGATGAACTGCCTTAGCGGCCCTCAGTCGCTTCTTTGTTTGGAAAAACGAACCTTCAGCTATGGCAAGAGAGAAGTTTTCAAATTGTGAACTCTTATTATCCTCCCAGCTACCTTTGCTCTGTAACAGCCTGCTCTTATTAAGCTCACAAAGCCCACAGTTCATTAACGCCTGGGTGAAAACAAATTCACACCCCTCTGCTAAGTGATGCAGTACAAGGCATGGTGGTGGTAGAGGCGGCATGAACCAAGGCTCCAATGACGAAAGGAGCTCACCTGATGCTCGTCATCTCACAGAGAGCCCAAAAAAACACATTTCTATCATACGAGTGAAGACAAATAAAGTTACTAAGTGTCATTGCTTGAATACAGCACTAGAGGGTTAGGGTTTACGCTATGGTTGAAAGCAAAATGTAGAAGCTATAACCAAATTGTGTCATATTATACAGTAAGCAAATATTTAGTTAAAGTTAGACTTCTCAACAGATAATCATTCGAAGAAAAAAAAAAAAAAAAACAAGAAAAGCACATCAAAATATCTGTTTATTTGTTAGGAAAAGAAGAAAAAAATCTATCTATTAAGTTGCTAGAGATTAATTTTCAAACCATAAAGCAAATGTTTCTTATCATACTATCCTAGAAGAGTTTAAGTTATTAGTTAAAGGGGACATATTATGAAAAATCTATTTTTCTTTTATCTCAAGCACACAAAATGTGAAAAAGCCATCCTGTTGTTTGTGGTCTGTGTAAGTCTTATAACTCCGAAAAATTGTTCTATTTCAAATTTTCTACATTTGTGACATCACAAGTAAAATCAGAAATTAGTGTTTCCTGATCAGATTGACAATTTCCAGCCCAATCACATCTTAGAACCCGCTCATTCCACTACAAACAGCCCAAACACGAACCACAAATCTGGCAACCCTGTGTTTGTGACACAATGGGACGTAGCAGTCGGACAAAATAGTGGACTATGTCCTTGAATGGATTATTCCTGTAATCTCTAGATGAGATGCTGACAAGAAAGCAACGTACTGTAGCAGCTCCGGTAAGTGTTTGAAGCTGCTGAAACAGCTGCATTTGCTGTTGAAGCTGCTGATGTTTTTTTGACTCACAATCACAATAGCTGTTTAAATAGCCATGTGTTTTACTGTAATGCAGTTTTTTTTTTGCTAAAAACAATAACAAGAGTAAGTGAATAGCAAAAGGAAGTTGCTAGTGATCAACTGTTGTGTGGAGCTCCGTGTCTATAGACACGCCCACTCAAACAGCCCGGCTTTAGAATTGGTCAGAAAGTGACATTTCAGAGAAAACAGGCCGGTTTGGGAAAATAAACCTCTAATATTATGTTGTTGGGGTTCTTAGAACAAATGCAGATGGGTGAAAAATACCATAATATGTCCCCTTTAAGACTTGATTATCCATTAAGAGCAAGACCATATCTTATTGGATAACATTCTATCCACAGAAAAGAAACAAACCTGGAATACTAAAGTTATGACATCTTTGATAATCATTTTTAAAGCCGGACCTAACCTTAAGCACTTAGCTTTATCATATTTACTTCATATTATGGAACAAGGAAATATCAGAGATTGATGTTCAACATAAACCAGATGTGACTGAGTCTTGTGTGGTACATTGGTAGATTGAAAGTACTGTGTAATGTATCAGCAGCTCATCTAACTTGAACTCAATAGTTAGAGAACATCAGACAGAAGGAACAGATCCTTCTCATCGCCCACCTCAATGTCACTAGACAAGAAATGGTACAAGCATTATCCCTACTTCTCAAGCTGGAGGGGAGGGAGATGATAAAAACTTTTGATTAAAGGAAAGAATCTTCTATTTCATTCTGATTCGAGAAGCAGGAAAAAAAAAAGAGCCGGGGGATTAATCTTAAGGCCGTCGTTTTACTGCCTATCCCCACTCCTGTCTCAGAGCTGAGGAAGCGCGAGTGAATAATGGGGTGTCCATCAGCCGTGGGCTCAAGCTCAGATTGGGATTTTCTCTAGGGATAATACAAAGCAGGGCGACAATTGATGATTCATAATGTACAGTTTTAGCCAGACGATAGTGCCAGCTATTGTGGAGGTGTTGGCTATAGAAATACGCTATCTGCAATTGACTTGTTTCTGTCTGACAGCAATCTTTGGAAGTGTTCTTTAGCTGAGGAGGGAAAAATCCCAAATATATATGTATAGATATGAAGAACAGTGGGTGCAGTAGTTCAGATCATAAATTACACATTTACTTTGACTGAAGTAACATCCTCAACCAATCAAACATGTCGGGAGTCATGTTTGACAACCTTTGGAATGACAGGCTCAATAAGAACAAATAACGGTCCTTTGTTACGTGTCGTTAATTTACCTTCTTATTTGCTGCTCTAAAATGAGGATTATCTGACTAATAAAGTTGTCTTTCTCTCCAGTCATGTCAGCAGCCCCTGACGTGTCACGGTGTGGAGGCTAGGCTGGGATCCATGGTTGGGACGCTATCCATCAGTGCTTCCATTTGATATTTAATTTAGACTTTTATGAGCCTTAGAAGATGGGCCATGTCATTTTTCTCTCCTGGCCTCTCTCTATGGGGATGGAGAATAAATTCCTTCCATCCATGCAGCAGCCTAACCAAGGCTCCCTCAGATTTATCACTGTATGCAGTGCTGGCGATGCTGTTGGAGGGAAATGAGCGCACACCTGCTGTAACTCTATGAGATCCTGCTTTAATCTGCGGAAAGTGCATTTATTCATTCAGTGCTTGTTTTAATAGTTGCTATGAAAGAGGTATTTTTTTAAATGCTGCTGAATGATCCTTTGTTTGGCATCTTAAAGAGAGACGTAGTTCCATTTACAAACCAAATCAATTAGTTTGGCATCAATCAAACAAACTAGTGAAGTTGAGCTTGTATGTTTCCATCCATGAGTTATGAATGAAGCTGCTATTCAGAGAGGGTAATTTTAAGAAGCGGCAACGACTTTTATAAACTAATTCTCCCCTAATGGTCTGGTTCAAGTAATTTATGGCTTCATTCATTACCCCTTTTGTATTAGTAATTATTTCTAAAATACCAAAGAGCCATTCTTTTTTCCCTGGTTCCTCTCAGGCTCTGATTTATTGCCACAGCTCTGGCCTGATGCTGTCTTCCCAAGGTGTGACATTTCAAAATATTTATAGCTCTGGCATATTAAAGGCCTTTCTTTGAAGGTGACCGACCACTCTTCCACACCAGTGTAATTAATAGAACCTCAGCTCCAATCGTCTTTTGTTATTTATCCACTGCATTCTGTAAAAACAAGAATGAAATCAGCAAGGTGTTAGCTCTGTTACTGCAGCACATAAACACACATTTTACACCCTCCGGTCCTGGGATGCATTGCACCGAGGGAGTCCATTTAACGCCAAAGCCTCAAAAGTTTAATATTTTATTGATTCGATCTAAACCTTCTGTCAAAAGTGGCAATTAAAATTCAATTAAACTGACTGAAAGCATCATATTAAATTCAATCTCTTTATGAGCTCCGAGATAATGCTGGAGGACAGGACTTGAATATAATCACACCCTTTTTAGATTATATTATCCTGTTCATTTGCTATAAAAGTGACACTTTTAGGTATACTTTCAATATTTCTTAACTATAACCTTCTAATGAACACATTTTATTGCCTTTAAATCAACTATTATTGGGTGTTGCAATAAAGAGACGTTCCTTCTTTTTTTTTCTCTCTCTGCCCTCCTCATTAGAAAAAATGATCTGCGCTCAATTCCTGCACAGCTAATTTAAATTTCAACCATCTTGTTAAAAAAGGTCATTTCTAAAGCATGATTATAAAACTCCTCACAACACCTCCTAACTTCACATGGTGACCAATACAAATGCTACAGTACATCTACCAGTGTTCAGATGTTAAAACTGTTTTTTTCTTCTTTTTTTTTTTTTACATGCAATGTGATGCACAAGACAAATGTCAGAATAATATAAGTCCTGCATATTTTAATTAGATTTTTTAAATGAAACAATGACCGATTAAGTCTGCGAGTGAAACTTTAATTTAGCATCGTAGTGATTTGAGGCTAATGCTAATTTAAGCAAGCTAACATGCTCATCATACCTTTATACATTCTTTTTTTTCTTTCTTTTTTACCTTGTCTGCATATGCACAATGGTACTTTCTAATAATATGCATTTAATGTTCCCCACTTACTGTATACAACACACTTTAGTATGCATACAAAATACATACCAGTAGAATTGAATAGATAGAATATATCTTGATTGTCATTGCGAAAGCTACAACATTTAAAAGTGTCATCCAGTGCCAACACGATTAAATACAATAAATACGTCTTGGATTTCATAATGGTAATAGTTTAAAAAGTCAAATATATATGACGTCACATTTTGAAGTGACTCAAAAGGTTTGACCGCCATCCAGGTTAATGTAAATAAGTCAAAGTGCTAATGCAGATTTGACACAAAGCTGAAACTTTTAAAGGCATATTTATTTGTACAGAACATTTCATACACAATGCAAATAAATGTGCTTTACATGATTTTAAAAAAATCAATAAAAACATCAAACAGAGCTTGTAATCATCAACAAAAACATCTCCTTCTCAGTCATATGCAGTATAAGAAAAGTGATCTGTTCAAGATTATTACATAGACTTATCTAGATTTTTTTCTTAATGTTCCTTCTGAGCTCAGGCACCTGTCATGAATTTAAAACTATTAATTGTGAACCTTGTTTGAAAGTCAAACAGGAAAGAAAAGTGACACAGGTTAGTTTCACACTTCTGATGAAGGTGCTGTTGCAAGAATGATGATTTTGCAGGTTTCAATTATGTAGTTTGAATCAAAATAAAAGATCACTGTAATAATTCAACCAGAGGACTACGGTAATAGGATTCATGAAAACCTGAAAGTTAACAATTCGCAAATTGAGTACAATTTTTCAATTTCTGACAATTTCATTATATCGAGAAAAGATGACAAATTAATTGACATCTGTTCCATGGGTGCATCACATATGATCCCCAGGGTGAGATGGAGCTCTGGTTTGTCTCTGCAGTTTCTTCTCAGGGCAGGTTAAATTTAAAAATATTTTTTTAAAAAAACGTCAATAACTTTGAAGTTGATTTAGAAACTGGTGTGTAGCAGCAACACAATCTCAGGGGAAACGTGACACTCTGACGAAATGAAGGAATGTTGCTATTGACACGACTTTCAAACTCATGTGTTTGGATTGGAAGTTATTTTGTGCAATTACCTCTTTTTAGAATATTTAATTCAGGGTTTTCTGTTAGGGTTATGGTTAAGGTGATAGATCGCATTTCACATACATCAGTTTGCAATTCTTCCCAGCAACTTCACATAAATGCGTGTCACGTATTGGCAGCTCGAATGACTTCCTGTTTCTGAAACTGTCAATCAAAGTGAATGCGTAACTGTGCACAGAAACAAGGCCGAGCGTCACAACAGCAAACAGGTAAATATGATTTTGGCTCTTACCTGACCCATAGACCTATATCAATGCGATTCGATGCATTGCTGTGCAGAAAATTAGAGACGTGGCTTCTGGTAGATTGGGAGAGGAAGTGGAGCTCTTTGGGGCGGGACATCGAGACATTTCTCAGAACCTCCGGAGAGCAGCCTTAAGTCATCATTTAGAATTAAAATATTGTGGTTGGGTAGATACTATAAGTTCACAGCTTGTGAGGAAATACACTTTCTATTTTTTTTTTTGGAGTTTTTTTCCCTCCCATAGGCTCATCAGACGTCCCAAAACAGTGGTAAGCCCACAGCAAAGCCATTGATCCCACAGCATCCACTACAGTAAGCAGGCTATTTAGATGTACAAGAGTGTGATGTGAGAGACTGAGAGAGGCTGTTATTACTGAGTGCCTTGCACCCCCCCCCCCACCCCCCACCCCCCAAAACTGTTTGCTCTGTGTGATTATTGTCTCCAGCTCCCTGAGTACCTTCGCTCCTGCTTCAGTGATGAATGTATTCGTTTACCTGATATGAAAATCTTGTTCTTGGTGATCCCAAATGACTATAGATAGTCAAAGGAGAAATTGTGGAGGTGAGGAATGGCAAAGTTTTACAGAGAAGGTGATAGGTTGGGAATGCATCAGGGAGAGAGGAAATGTGTGGCTTGAGAGAATGACATTAAATATTAACACAGCGTGAGTCGATGTGATGCTGACTTTGTGTGATAGCAAAATACGAGTTTTCTTTTTTTTTTAAACACCAGTCTTTGGTTGCAAAGATTTACTGATAAGTTGATGCTATCCATCCATCCATCCATCCATCCATCCATCCATCCAGAGGAATCTGGTGTTCTTGATATCACATCCCATGCTCCTTTATAAAAAAATAAATATATGTAAAGAAAGGTAAGGGAGCAAAACACCATGACATTCCCAGAAGAAATGTTTGGACATATTATTTCCAAATATTTTGGGAAAATAATAATGATGTACTATTGGGTATGACCTTTTTCATCAGCAATGGCAATAATCTGCGATTAATAGGCCAGTGGCTCACAAACTTATTTACTCAAGTGCCCCTTTTTCTTTTTTCTGTCTTTTTTTTTCTCGTTCTCTTATTTCTGAATCCAAATACCCCCTTTGTCTGACTTCAACATTTTGCTTTGAATACTATGAAAAAACAACTATAAAGCACATTGATGGAATGAATGAGCAATAACACATTTTAAAGAATCAAACTTTGTAAATAAGTGTTTTTTTTTTTTTATCAAGACCAAGACTGACTTGTTGTATTTTCAGTTCATTTTCTGATCAAGATCATTTCTTTCATCAATATTATGATTATCAATTTTAACTAAAAACAAACGTTATATAACCCCATGTATTTAATGCTTTCATCTGCTAATTTTCCACTCTCTTTGTCAAAAACCACCTGTAGTGCCATCGCGTAACACTAGGGGTACACAAACTCCCATTTGAGAAACACTAAAATGGGCTATCAGTAAAAATGGGCAAGTATGTATTTGTTCTTTAGCCCATGGAAGAGGCAACGGATTGTTCCATTTCTGTGTTTCATGAAAAGTATTTCCGAGTACATCCATTTGTGGTAATCATGGAACTTGTAGCACATCATTTGTACTCCTGAATGAAGCACCTTTGCACGCCACACTAACAGTCTCTTAAGAATGAAGATAAGAGACATTATTGGATATTACGGGATACGGAAAACTAGGTCTGTCCTGGAGAATGTATCACCGTGGTTAACGGAATACGATGAGATTCAGGAGTGCAATAATGGCTTTCCCTTTTCACGCCGCCGCCCATCTTTTCTTCCTTTATTTGTGTTTGAGGATATGGCTCACTCATCTCAGGTTTTATTGTTTCTATCTGAGGAGTGCCGCTGTTCCCCCATAACACGGTCGCCGTGCGCGGCACATCATGCAAGTTCTTGATTCCGTACTCAGTAATTTAAAGCCTTTATGGAATTGCAATTTCAGGGCTCAGTGCTTGTTTTTCTAAAATGTACTCAAGGAATTAGCTGCTCCAGCCACAAATCAGTTGAATTTATGCCCAGTTGTAATACACTTTATAGGCTCATGGTACATTGCTTCAAAAACAGCAGATGTAAAATTATGATAAATATAATTAATGTTTTTTTCTTCTTGCTCACATCTTTCTGTCCCTCGATCTTCTTCTTCCTCTTCTTCGCTCCTTCCCTCCCTCTGCGGTGAAAGAAAGGGATATGAAGCGTGTTTACTTACATACAATACATTTAATGTCTTAGTAAGGGCTGCCGACAAAACCTGATTAATGTCCTCATCTCTTTTATTAAAGATAAGAGTGGCACTGCAGTCAGGAGATAGAGAGAGTGCCATAAATCTTCAGCAAAATGAGCAGTCAAATAATCACTCATCAGAAATGAAATCTACATACATTAACACTCACAGACATTCTGCCGTGAATATAAACACATGGGTACTGGCAATGAAGCCCTCTTCATTTATCCACATATTCACAGTCAGGGGGAAGTAAAGGTGCCCAAAAGGGGTATAGCTTCTCAGCTGGGGATGATGTTCAAGGGGGTCCTGTCCTCCTAGCTGCAGTTCGCCAGACTAACCATGTGTCCAGGGAAGCAGACACACAGTCATTAGGGCAATGGATGAAAGTCAATTAGGCATCTCTCTGAATAGGACATAATGTTGATCCATCCCTACGATTAATCAAGGCATGCATTAGACAGTGATGGGCGACCCGGTGCCACAGTGACAAAATGATTCTTCATCCTGTGTTTGGGGATTGGGATTCAGAGGTCCCTAATGCGCCTTAGAGGTGCCCCAACTAAATCCTGTCATCTATTTTCCTTCCGTCCCTGACAGCTATCAACCTGTCTTCTGCCAGCCAAGGAACATTATCTGAACTCCCAAGGCGGTTAGCGACAGGGACCCAGCCTACGAGGGCTGCAGGGTGACAAGCAGATATGTAAAGTAATGATAATGCTACCTTGCTTTTGTGGTATCAACCTCAACCCAGGTACATGTGTATATACACATAGATTAACATAGAGTAAGATTTATTGATGTATAAACACAGGCAGCAGTGATGTACACATTGCACTTTGCGATATGTAAAATTGTAATATGCATCCACTGCAAATAAAGCCTTGTGTGCCTATTCCTTATTCTTCTCCTTCTTCCAAAGACGTCGGCCTCTTCTGACAGATGTTGTGAGTTGTGATTAAAAACGTACAAAATCAAACAACAGAGCTCTAGGGCTGCTTCTCCTAAATCACATTTTATTATTCAAAATGTGTTATTTTCTTAAATCTCAAATGTGGCCATTATAGAGCCCCGACACAAACTCTCCAAAAATTGAAAATTTAAAAAAATCCTACCTGGAAAATGGGCAACACTTTGGAACTCTCAACCCACTAAATTTAATTAATAGCAATGCTTTTAACAAAATGATCAATGACTAAAAGTAAAACAAGAGTGCTCACATGAATAGTTTTAACTGTCCCTTGCTTTACTGTCTTTCCTTTGCTTTGTAACTAATGTATGTATTTAAAAAAAAAATTTTTAAACTGCTTCTCTTTTACAGTTGTGTTGTAACTGTACACTGCATTTTTCCCTTTTACTTTCTTATTAGTTTTATTATTTTTATTTTAAAATAATTCTTAAAGCCTCCTGTGGACAAGGGTTGCGAAAAACTCAAACAATACTGGTTTTTCCAATGTAATTGTGCTGTCCACATCAAATAAACAATAAATAAATAAATAAAACATGTATTTAGTTTGTTTGTAACTACTCTATTGTATATTGTTAAATACTGATGCCCAGCTTTATGTATTGATACTCATGTGTCACCTGTTTAATTTCTCCACACTTGTCATCAGACTGGCTTAACTGATTACACGACACAAGAAGCACTCTCACCTTATAACAGTTGACTCTTCCCCACCCCTTCCATTTTTCTCCCCTGACTCCCTCTTCCCTGTTCCCTTCCCCCTCCCCTAAGTGTAACACTGCCCTCTCTATTTATATTTTCCCTTTAATGAAGTTTTTCTTACCCTTTTCTTAGGGATGGCTGGTGATGGTCACAATTACGCAATAAAATAAATACATGTATTTAATTGCAATAACAAAACATGCATTGTTGTGGTAAAAAGATTGCACTACATATAGTGTTGACCTTTAACAGCATGTGCAGACAAGGCACAAAAAAAAAAAAAAAAACACACAGTTATAATGACATGTGTGTCACAGACATGCAACAAAATCCCTTTTTTTTTGTATTTACTTTCACTTTTAAAGTAAATATTATGTTTCCATCTATTTATTCTAAACTTTTATTTATTCTAGTCTTGGAAAGCATTTCTGTTGCCGATATGTCACAATAATTTCCTTCATCTTGCCCAATGAATTGAAAATACTCTAACTCTTATCATTTTTCTTTAAAATACTCTCATGCACATGTTCTGCAAAGCTATATTAAATCTTTGATTTTCCTCTCAACCCATATGGCTACCTTTTCACCTGTAAGGCTGGATCATGAAATCATTACTGGGCCCAGTTGTTGAGCAGCCAGCTAACATGGAACATGGCCTTGCAGTGGAGCCTTGCAATGATGGCACAATATGCCCCTTGTTATTCCAGGATCATTGACGCTAAATCCCTGGCAATCAACTCAGTTTTGTTGAAGCTCATTGGCTCAGCGGGATCTCATCTCATCTGCGAGCGTGGAATGAAGAAAGAAGCGTTCAGGTTAGTTGGGTCGTTACGTTGAAATTCTTTGATAATGGTGCATGTTACATTAGAGCCTTACAAACCAAGGATAAGTGTTTCCGAGACTGTGTAATGTAATTTACAGAATGGTTATGGCAGATAAGAAATTCCCCTGAAGTGTGACGGGTGGAAATGAATAGTTCCATATTAATCCAAACTCAGTACAGCCAATAGATACCAGATAAAACATTCAAATCTGAATATCCAAAGACATATTTTTGCACGTGTGGCTGTCTCTGAAAAGCAAAATGGAACACAGATAGCGGCTAACTTAATGTAGCCATAATAAGACATTAATAAATGCCCTTTAGTTGTGAGTCATTTTTCATTTTTGACAGAAGCCCAGGGAAAAGTCTGCACTTGATGAAACACAAACAGCTGCACATGTAAAGCAAGAGGCAACAAATTCCTCTCAAATGAAGAAAAGTGACGCGTAAAATGTTCAACAAGACCACCCTCACGTTGTACTCACTTAGCTAACCTTTTGTGGCTAATAGCGTTCCTTGCTTTTCTCTTGCTTTAAGTTCAAGCTTGTTTAGGTTTGTTTTGGAATGTAAGGATTCAGGCGGTTTTACTAAATGCTTTTAAAGGGATTTAGATGGAGATTTAGGGTTGGTGTGGTCAGAACATCCCACATTCTTCTTTTAGGTCATTTCGTTTCATACTGTTATAGATGTCAGCTGTTGTCCTAAATCCGTAAAGCTAATCAGAATCAGAATCAGCTTTATTGACCAGGTACAGTTTAGAACAATACGAGGAATTTGACTAGGTAGTTGCAGTGAGAGGAGACACATCAACACACCGGAGCAGCCATTTGCGGCGCCCACATATTTAGGTGAAAAAGGGATCAATAACAGGAGGAGAGGAGGGGTGAGGGGAAAAAAAACTGCCAGTTTGAAACTGATTTCCTTAAACAGAGAAAACAGTGTGAAACCAGGAAAAAAACCGCCTCTGCAAACATAAATGTAAGCATGACACAGTCAAACAACTCGAGACAAGGCATGTAGGAAGGGTTGGGTGGGAGGTTGGCTGGGGGAGGGGGTCAGGTGGGAAGAACAACAGGAGTCCAGCCGTTTGGGGACATGGGCGTGCTGCCAGTCGGCGCTGCAACCACGCCTCCATGCAGCTGTGGATGGGGAGGTGGGGAAAGATGGCCGACGAGGCATTTGAAGTTGAAGACCTGTAGCTGCGTTACTGATGACCAGATGACGTGTGGAAAAGTTCAGCATCAACAGTTCCAGGAGGAATGTAGGGAAGGAGCGGGGGGAGGGAGTGGGGGTAAGAGCCGCCGTCTGCAGAAACTTCCTGGTGATAAGAATTGAGACAACCTTGGCTTTAGCCTTGGCAGCTGGGGAGCCGAAAGGGAGATAAGCAATGTGATTTGATACAGGCTATGTTAATTTCCAATAGCCTTCTGTCCTGCGTCTCTCTGCTGTAATCCAATGAATGGCCTAGTTTCCAAAACAGTCGCCAGCGTAGTACGGACTTTTCGATAGATTAGGAAGCCACCAGTTCCGATCAGCAGCATGCCTACTATCATTATTCCAATCATGTAGATGTCCTCCACGTCTTCCACGGAAAGGATGGACAGACACACAACTCGCCACTTGTTCCAAGGGTCAAGTGTGTATCCAGCCGCAAACGTCCCGCTTGGACATGCGGGGTCACCACCCCTGGTTCTTTGCGTCGAAAAAATCTGATCGATAGCACTGAGAGACCAACTAATTAGTTCCATTATTCCGGTTTTGGATGAGTTGCAGAGAGAGGCTCTTGTTAGTTTCACAAGACCTGACAAAGCAGCAGCTAGGAGAGAGATAAGACGGAAGGGAGGGAGAAACAGAGAATGCGACTGACCTCGTCGAGAGAAGCATTACTTCTTAATTCTAGTCTAACGGGGAAGGCTATTGCTAGCGCCAAACTTAGCTAATCAAAGAAATATTAAAGTTGTAGTTGCTCCCTCTCTCAAAAGGTTTTAGAAATGTTTATTTATTCTTTAAAGGTAAAAACCATTGAACGTATGTGCATTTGATTAGCATTTGACCTGAGCAAGGTTTGTAGCCACGGAAATATTGTCATTTTATATATATATATATATATAGTTATTTTTTTGTTATTTGTTGCAGTTGTTTGGTGTTGTTTGGATGATTAAATATTGAAAGCATTTGGGCGATACAAAGCGAAAACAGGTATGTCATATACAGAATACCGTATATTATTGTTACCTTTTTGAAATTTCAAACTTTTAAAATGAAATCCCCTGTCACTATTGGAACGCATGTGTAGTATTTGCATTGTAAAGCTTTACTAAACTCTAAAAGCCTGTGATCTTGTGATGTCATTCTGTCCTTTGATGCACATCCACAGGAAGAAAATCCATTATCGCGACTGTGATAGGCCAATATAATTTGCAAATGTTTTCATTTTTTTGTGAATATTTACATGTAAACACACTATTTGTGCAATGTGCATGAATTGTTTGTGTACACACACAAATCTTTTGACATTAACCTTCCCTAATTCATTTTCATTGGGAGTCTTTGTACATACGAAGCCAAAGTGTTCTGACAGTTCCTCCTTATGCTTTCGACCAGAGAAGAACAAATGGAATCCTTCCTAAAAAAAATTACCTATTATACATCTTGTTGCTAGAAATCAATTTAATTTAATCCCGTTCATCAAAAAACACCGAAAAAAAAGCTCTCAGAAAAACAAATTAATTTTCATAGGCTAAAAAATGGTGTCCTGAAATTGTTTCTGTTATGCCCCCTCCCCCACTCTCCCAACAAAATGTAAACAAAATGGGTCAGAAATTGAATTTTTTTCATCCATTCTACTTCAACCCCCCCCCCCCCCCAAAAAAAAAATATAATCATTATCATAAAATGTGCAAATACATATTATAAAACAGCAATACAAATGTAATAATAAACACAAAAAGAAAAAGTGTTGTCCCACAGTTTGAGAACCAATGGGCTGAACCATGTACCGTATAGCTCTCCTACTCAGCCTACATACACGTTACTGATAATAAAAATAATAATAATAATAATAATAATAATAATAATAATAATAATTATTATTATTATTATTATTATTATTATTATTATTATTATAATAATAATAATAATAATAATAATAATATAATAATTTTAAAAAATTTTAAAAAATTCCACATAATAACAAATATTGAAATTGCCTTCCTTGATCATTTTTACATAATTACAATGTTGTTATAATTTCATGCTCTTGATCACAAAAGTCGATTGACTGTTGGACAATGAAGCACCTAAATAGACATTATACATGAGTAATATATTAGATATTAGGATTAAGGCTTTATTTGGATGATCACTTCTCAGTTTTGGGCTATCCAAAAGTCTTCCTCCAATATTTTGTCACAAACATCTCAAGTTTATCCCTTTCCCCCTTTGGGAAGCCTTCCTTCTCTTCAGAGGAATAGCAGGCCATCTTTGAGAAGATGGCGTCACCCATCTGTCACAGCCAAGCAAAGCTGCTTGAGGAAAGACATCTTGTCAGTGCGCATTAATCACCAAACAAATTCCCCTCATAAGCAATTTCACTCATTAAAGTTACGGTGCTGATTTGCTGATTGGAGTTGTGCTGAGGCCACAGTACTATGAGGGAATGAGAGGAGAGGTGGGAAAGGAAGTTGGAGGGTGTGGGTATGACACATTTACAGCAAGGCTAAAATGTTGGTTGGTGTGCATTGGAGGGCATAAATAAATACATATCAAACAAAAGGACAGCTCATTTACAAACCAGGAAATAAAAGTCCTCTTTCATTTTCGAGGACGGACCCAGACGAAGGTTCTTCTTAAACTGACGTAGTTCACTCTGCGTGTCATCGACGAAACATGAAAAGCTGAGCCCCACAGCCCTGTCTTCTCCTCTGAGGTCCAACCCTGTGATAAGTGGCCTTCCCCTGGTTTAGCACAGCACACAGCAAACAGCTCTTGAAGGCCCTCCGGCTGTGATGGGTCTCAAAACAATCCACCAGCTCACAGTTCAAGCAGGGGAGAGAACAAACACTTTCACTGAATTTAAAAAAGCTGCAAGTGATGCATGATGATAACGATGATGTACGATCCTCTGGAGCTCATCTCTGTTTAGGTATTTTAGGCTCGGCTGTTTATATTGATCTTCATATCCCATTCACGCACAGCCTTGTTTACATAAATAAACAATATTGTGTTTGCTGCCATGGAAACTGAGTTTACACGGGCCACAAAATCACCATTTAATAAGGTAAGTTGTTTACATGCCTGAGAGTGCTGTGTAATAAAGGCATATTTCAGTTGTCATTCTCAGTTCCTCCTAACTGTGATTTATGTTTATACAGGCTGTTGGGAGTGGGAAGAACTTTTAAACTACATGCACTATGCAAAGTATTATTTTTTGTACAGTACTCTTCAATGTTTTTTATGAATACATGTGCAGGAATTTATTAGAAAACCTGGTTGCACCTAACTAGCTTTGTGGTATATTTTAATTTTTTGTTCAGTTTAAGCTGTAAGAAGTTTGAGAGACAGGAGCTCACATTCTTATATAGGGTAGGAGGAGCCAGGATTGTCAGGGGGAGGAGTTTCCGCCAGGTGACGTCATGTGGCGAGAAAAATCCAACTCACCCGTTTGGAGCTGACTTTTTACAAAATGTGAAATAACAAGGGAGGGAGGAAATGGAACTTTTTCAACTTTGACCCTGTGAATGAGGCTAAAGGAATGTACTGTATATCACTGTAAAAAAACCATTATGAAGGGATTTTTTCATCATACTGCCCCTTTAAACTGTAGGCTCAACTTTATGATCTGTGTCCATAGATCTGAAAGACAGGTACTGTTATCTGTTTTTACATGTTAAAGTTCCTTATTAGGGAAGGTTAGATGCCTCATTGGTCCTTTTGTGTGTGCAGCACTAGGCAGTATATTTTTTTGTATTTAATCCATTAATTGCACAATAAGTTGCACCGAAAACCATTAAGTATCAGATGTAAAATGGTCGTAATTACATGTTCAAATGCAAGTTTATGTTTGGTTGTTAATGTTAGGCCTTAAAGCTAATATTGCTGTTAATCCTTGGCATAAGAAATAATTTTGCCAGGTAAAGGTTGAGAATTGGTGCAGCCATATCTAATTTTTCTTTGAGTAACCCACATATGTACGAATTCCTTCACACGCTATCCTCACCTCCTTTATTCTCCTTTGTTTTGCAGATTCCTCTTTCTGCCCACACATCTTGGGAGAAGTCATTTTACAGTTCAATCAGGAATTCTAATAAACTGACCTGAGCTTTAATGACTAATTCATTGTGTCCTTTACTACCTTCATGGGTATAAAGCAGATTAATGACATGAGCAAGGTTAAAAACAGTACCACTGTGCTTTTCCTTCATCTGTTATCCATCATCCTTTAGAATCTTAGGAGAGCAACGGAAATTGAAGGAAAATTAGTAATCCTTTTGATGGATGATAGCATAGCGAGGAGTGTATACGGAAGATATGGCTATGGCATTAAATGAAAATGGGCTGATAAGCAGCATCATAGGCAGAGCTTGCATTTCAGGATGTCATATATGCGGAAAAAATCTTTAATACTGTATGACAGGAGAATTATGGTTCTGTAACAACAAAGGCACGATTGTCTTGGTTAAAGCTAGCAAGGGAAAAAGGCTCCTTATGTTTGTTCTCCGTCTAACTTTTTGGATATCTTGTATATTTCACTGGCATTGCTTTACACTGTTTGCCTCCAATCAAAACCCTCTAAGATTAGCAGAGTGTTTGCCATTGATTTTATGTGATTTGGGAAAGTTCTTTGACAGCTTCTTTACTTTTCTTTGCACTGTATGTCTTTCTTCTTCGGGAATCACTCATGGAAAAAAGAAAAAAGTAAAAATAAAAACCAAAGAAGAGGCAAAAGGGAATGAGAAGAGTGAGTTTAAGCTGGTGTCTTTGTTTACCATTCTATATTCCCATCACATGTGCATACGCCTCTGCTGCATCTCTGCGCTCTTCCCACTCTTGGCCCAGTCATTTCTGACAATGTTAATGATTTAGTGGAGAGTCCTCCACAACCGATGATTTGTGACATGTAGGAAGGCTCGGAACGGGGGAGGACGAGGCAGGTTTCTGTGGGGAGTGTTTGGGATCCAGGGATGCCTTGAAGATAGTGATTCATTATATTTAAGACAAGTGTGACATCCTACTTCAAGGAAGCAGCACACATATGTATGGAGGGGGAGATTTTCGGGTGGCCAAAGTGGGGAGGGGGGGTAGGTAAGTACAAAGGAATGCCTCGGTGTTTTTTGGAGATGACATAGGAATAGGAGGCAGGCATATGGAGACGGCAGACTGCAGAAATAATGGGTAATGGAAGAATTTAGCCTCAGGCTATATGCCTGCTTTGCCTACTTCTGTATAACTAGTATATTTATAATTCAAATACATACCTTTAATAATTAACTACTAGTGAATATTAAAGGAGAATATGGGACATCTTTTCTACAGATGGAGTCAGGTAAAAAAAAAAAAAAAAAAAAAAAAACTGTATTAAATTTCAGATTTTGACGACAGCGCGGAACAAAGAACCACAGACCTAAACAAAAAAAAGTTATCTCCCATTTTGGAGCTAATTTCTTATTTTTTCTCTCCTGAAATAAACAAGAAGTTAAGTGTGTTGGTTCAACTTTCTGTGTCTAAAATCAATTGTTTAATTTAATTTATTTGAGCTATTTACATTCATATTTTTTACAAAACACAGGATACATTATTACAAGTTCATTAAAGCTCAATAAGAATAGGCAAAAGCAAGAAAACATATCGCCACCTACCCCATATTCCATTATTATTATACAAATAGCAACATCAACAAGAGAAAAGCCTTTAAGTACATTTTGACATCACACAGAATTATCAACATTATCTACACATATTATATTGATGTTCATGCTATAGTGTTTATATTAATTCTTCTTTTATAATGTATTTTGAAATACCATAGAGGTTAAAAAGTGGAACTGTTTTTTTTAAGTCTGAATCCTTGTTGAAGCACGTCTACAAACATCATACAGTGGGAATATTGTGTCTACCCAGTGTATCCGCTTTCTCCATTTTTTTTTGTTTTTTCTCATGGAGTGTCAATGTTTGATTGTTTTCTGAACTTTAGCTCTGCTAAAGGAGAAGGGTGACACTTTTTGTGTATAAATATAAACTCTGTAATAAAATACACTTTGCATAATGCTTATGTTACTGGGGGATACAAATATATGAACTCGTGCTTATGATGTAACTAATTCCGACATGTTTAAGTTGCTGAAATGTACAAATAGGATCCCTTTTGTTGAAATTTTGTGTATTTATTCAGCACTTTATGCATCTCTTTTTTAAAAATAAGCATCCCAAAGGATGGTTTTGTAGCCTGAACTAAAGTGGCCCAGAAAAGCTTTTATATACTGTGTCAACTGATGTTATGCAAACACTGCAGTTCAACAAGAACCTCAGCGTTTGCATATGCTCCATCTTAAATGGGCTTCGCTTTTTACAGGCCTGATTTCCGTCTCTCCTCTCTTTGATGTTCCTCATACATATTGAAGAACACGCTGTGGAAAACCAAGCGCGTTCACTAAAGCTAATTTTCTGCATCCTCTTCTTTTTAAAAAGAAAAAAAAAAATGTAGGTGTATTAGTTTTTCTCCATTTATATTTCCAGCGTTAATTAACAAGTGAGAGATTGGACAATTAGCTCATCCATGCTAATTGATTATAATATTACAACTCCGTGACGAGAGGATGAACACGAGTCTTCGTTCTATATTCCTCCGAGGGATTTGATAATATATACAATGCTTTTTGTGTAATGAGGGTTTTAAAGGACCAAATCAGCAAGGGAAATTGTTAATTCAATTCCACTCAGATGAGTAGAGTTTTTCAGGGTGCAAATGAACTGATCGGCAGGGTTGAAGGGAACTAACAGAATGGCGACGTCCCTTTCCATTTGGAGTCATGTCACTTCAAATGATGAGATAGCTAGTTTGTTTCTGTCCATGGCGTAGTGAGATGAGAGCACTTAAAGAGCCAACGGCATCAATGCTTTCATCTGCTCATTATATTGATGATGAAAGGCAACTTGTCCGCACCTTATTCCTGGAGTCACTACTTTCTGATTACAGGTACAAGTCTGTGTGATAGATTTCCTGATAGGACAAACTATATAGACTGGCGCCCTGTCCAGGGTGTACCCCCGCCAAGCGCCCTATGAGAGCCGGAGATTGGCACCGGCAGACCCCCGCGACCCTGTTAAACGGGAAATAAGCGGGTAAGAAAATGGATGGATGGGACAAACTATATATAGAAATAGGAATAATTTGGTTAAACAGAAGGTTAGACTACCTTAATGGACTTACACACAAAAGGACACGCAGAACAATATAATTTGCTTTAAGCCTTTCACAATAAAAGCCTTGGATACAGGGTATTTAAATCCATGTCAAAATCCAAATACAGTATTGGAAAAGTAGACAAAATGCCAGTTTTATTTTTTCTCTATTTATCAAATGCCTATTCTTAATCCTAATTGTGATTTTTGACAGTACTTTTTGACAATAAAATATATGCCATGGAAGATTCCACAGAGACTTGGATCAATGTAGTGATTCTGAATCAGTTTAAAAAATGTAAAAATCCTTATCTCAGTTACTCCATCGAGTTTCATGCGTATCGGGACCCAGTTGCGCATTTCATCGCAATTTTTGCAAAAAATGGAAATGCCCATATGTTTCGACCCACTGTATCATTATCATTAGGGATAGAAATGTCTTTCAAGCTTTTAAAGTGTGAATGATCCTAGTACCAAGATCAGGACCACTGATCCAGATAACTGGCAATATCTGGCAAAGAGAATATTTGGTGCTTGGTTGAGGTTTGTGATCTCTGAGTGCTCTTATTATAATGTATGTGTCATTCGTTTTTACTTATAAAAGTGGGATTTTGTCCAGTTTTATAATAAAGGGTTGGGATTTTTTTTCCATAGAGATTTTGGAAGTGGGATTTTTGTCCCAGCTCCAGGCTCTAGACTAGAAATCCATAGTAATTTTCCTGTTTGTATTGATATAACAATACAAACAATGCTTGAATCATGTTTTTGAATTTAGTAAAATCTGAGAGTGTTTGTTCTGTTGTTGAAAGAACTAAAACTGTGATGAGTCAAAGAATATGAGTATCTAAGCACAATTAGGAACTGGTGTAGTGAATGTGTATGAATTGTACTTTTTTATATTTAATTTTTTCCCTGTTTAGATTCCTCTCTTGTCTTGTCCAGCACCAAATAACCAAAAAGGCCAAGGCTGGTCCTAGATGTCAAATATCTGCAACAGGAAACTGAAGCATGACCTGCTAACCTAGTTTTTCAACCTCGGGGTCTTGACCCCATGTGGAGTCGCCTGGAATACAAACGAAGTCGACTGAAAAGTCTAGTAATTGATAGAAAAAATAATTAATTAATAATTAATTTTTACAAACTTAAGTTATTATTCTTATTCAAATTAAAACATAATCTTAAAGAACTATATTCTATATTTTCGCTTTCTCAAATATAAATGTATAAAGATCCTGTCATGGTTACATTCACTTTTTTTTTTTTTACATTTTTTTTTTTTTTTGTACATGCCGAAGAAGGAGACGAGAGAAGCAGTTTGCTTATCTGGGTCCCGTCCCCTGTTTTACCATCGCAAATTTACATGGGTTTACATGTCTCTCTGGTCAAACATTCTTGAGTTGTTCTGAACAGTCCTTTTTTGTGTATTCTCATCTGTAGTCAGTGTTGTCTTGTTTTTATTCCTCCTCCTCTCTATCGTTGTTCGTGTTGGCCTTGTTCCCTGCCAGACGTTGTTAGCATTCCTCCAGTTCAAGAATAGTTCCTCTTTCGAAGGTGTTTGGAAGGTTTTTCCCTTTTCATCCATAATGTCACCACTCGGGAATGTCTCTTTTGGACACACAAGTTTGCAGCTTGTTTTGTCTCTACATCAAGGTTAATCCAGCTGTTGTTAGTTCTATTGGCAGTGTTGTATTTTCCACTGTTAGATTTAACTTGTATAAACACATTATTATATCTTAGTTCATAAGCAAGGTAGTAATTTCATTGTATTATATCTTAGTTCATAAGCAAGTCTTCCATCGTTTTGATGAGGATTGGTTTTCCGTTCTCTTCTCCCAGTGGTGTGATATAAATCCTGCAGTTTCTTGTCCACGTCCTCACAATTTTTCCTCCTTTTTTTATTTGGCGTGCCTTCCATGCAATGCTTGCATTTTGTTTCGTCAGGTTTTCATTGATGTACACCTTCGTTCCCTTCAGTTTATTTCCTTGCTTCAGTAGTTCTCCTTTGAATTTCATATTCGTGAAGGTTATTTTTACAGCTCTGTTATCATTTTTCTTTGGCAGGAGATGGCAGGAGTTGATGTTGTCAGGGTTCAGGACAATGTCCTTCGACTCCAGGTAGTCAATGACCTGTTGTTCAATCAATTTTGTTTCTTCGTCACTCGCGTAACTCCTGGGTTTTATCTTTAGGCCTGTGATGATGACATCTTTCTCGCTTTCCTTTTGTTCCAGCTGTTCAACCCTGGCGTTCAGCAATTTTATCTCTTCAGCATTTCTTTCATTCTTTTCTTTCAGTACCTTTACTTCGCTTTGTAGGTTTTCCAGTGAGTTTTCCAGCGTCTTTTCCAACGACTTTATCTCGGCAGATAGGTTTCGTAGACCCTCGCGTATCATCTCCTTGACCTCTTCCAAACCCGAATTGGGTTCTGAAGGGCATCCCTGCGGTTTTTTCACCATTTTCCTTCTGTCTTGGGCCCAATTTTTCAGGCTGTTCAGCTGTAGCCAGCTGTAGCCAAGGTCGTGTTATCGGTGCGAATGAAAACACGTCTGCTCTCTCCAAAGACCAGAGACAATCTAGAAGAAGAAAAAAGTCTATGGGGTTGCCAGAAATTTGTAATATCAAAATGGGGTCATAATCCAAAAATGGTTGAAAAACACTGCGAGAACCAGATCTCATTGGTGGCCCCGTGCACTTCCTCTCCATTACAGTGTGAATTTCTGTTGTGAAGCACAGGCTAAAAAGCTACAGAGTGAAAGTGAGGATAAAGTTTTAGGGAATGTCTGACAATGTCAACATTTGCATAGGAGCTTTAATTCCTCTTTGAATCAGTATAAAAGTTTAATCCTCTTTAAACTGACCTTGTAACAGTGAAATCATAATGCAAATTCATTCCAATTTAAACTTAATCCGAATTAGGTGTTTGGTTTATTTTGATTTTAATTCTGGATTAAATAATTCATCTTTCTGGTAAACACTTAATTCCGCTTTAAGTCAATTCCGGTCGTTCTGCGCATGTGCGACTTGAAGCCCTAATGACGACATAGTCCAAGATGGCCGCCAGGACTCCAGCCGAGGCTATTTATTTAATAAGAGCCTTAAAGGACATGGATACAATGAAAAGAGTGGATGGACAGAAGCATAAATGTGGACATTCACACAGATACACAGACTAATTACGCACACACCGACATCGGCTATCAAAGAGGCTTCATTGAGCTTATTTTTAAGTAAATTTTTCACTCAACGTCCTGTATCGTGGAGGTAGAACAGCTGTTGCAGCAACCGCTGGCTTTGATTGACCAAAGTATGGTCGTCTGCCTCACTTTACAGCTGCTCTCTCTCTTCTCCTACACTGCGGACCAAAGTGAAACCGTGTGTTATTGTTGAGCTGCTGCTTCAAAACGACAATAAAAATAAAAGTCAAAACAGTTATCATGTGGTCTTCTATTTTGTAGCCAAAAAAAACAGGTTTGTTATGTGTTTTTCCTCATAGACGTGAATACGTTACGTTCTCACCTGTCCAATCAGAACACTCCCAGACCAAAAGCGGAATGGAATAAAGCCAAAGAAATCGGTTTTCTTTGTAAACCTCAATTCGGAATTACAATTTCCATGTAAACACGAGGCAGAACACTTTAATTCCGAATAATTTAATTTGCAATAACTAATTCTGAATTAGGAAACATCATGTAACCGTGGTCAATGAACTTCACCGGGAAAATTTAACAGAAATTCTTTAAACTGACACTCTCTTCATTAAGAAACCAAAGGAGAGAGGAACTTGTCAACTCATGATATAATAGCAGTCCTTGCCGATAGCCCTAATGTTAATAATGTATGCATTCATTCATATCTCTCGTATTACTCTATATTTCTATGATTAGCACAGTGTTGCTGTTTCAGCCTTACAGATGTAACTATTCGCCTAAAAATATTTCCTGTGCTTGCACAGAAACACCATTGACGTGTTAATTCTTAGCATTACACTCCTTTACAGTGCTTAATAATTGATAGCCCATCCCATCACTTTATGAATATTTACATGCAAAGTGTCCCTGTGAGCCATGCGTATGCCAGAGGCAGGGAAATGTGTGTATTTATAGCATTAAGCACTCAAATATTGTCACCAACCCCCATTTTGCCCCCCAACCATGAAAAATACTCACAAAAGCATTTTATTTGTTGTTGTACGGTGTAACCTATTCAACTTCCATTTAGACATGGCAAGTCAAATTACAGGTGCTCTTTCAGTGCGGTGCACGCTGAAATCCCAGGATGCCGCTTGTCTGGTTTGAACGTTGAAGAGATCTGAAATGAAGGTTTAAAGGTGTTGTTTCCGGAGCAATGACGCTGTTCATTGGAATTAATCTCCACTCACTGTGTCAAGGTGCCAGAGGTCGTAATGTCAGTGAGGCTCCGATCAACATCGAATCGTGCAACTAAATTACATCATAAACAGTGTTAGTTGTTGACTGGAAATTTCCCTCATAGTTTCGTCGACTACATTTTTTTGAGTGACAATAATGAGACCATATGACAAATTTAAAAAAAATCCATGTGAACAAAAACTATCAAATATATTGATATTTTTGTTAACTAATAAAAGCACACTCTTAATTTCGTCACATGGGACGATATTCAATCAGAACTCGTGATCGATTATGTGATCATCAAATCTGTGTATTTACAAACATTAGTACCATCCCATATCAGGTTGATCAATGGTAATTAAATTTTTAAAAGAAGCATAAACTCTAGTGGACTGTATTTATAAATGGATTTAGTCGACTAAAATCTTAACGTCATTTTGTTGACTAAAAATAGACTATAACCAGAGATTAAAGTAATGGATTAGAAGCATTCACATTACTGTAATTGAGTTACTTTTATGGGTAGTTGTCCTTAATTTTTTGTATATTTCTAAATCAGTAATTTTACTTGTACTTAAATACATTTCAAAACACCCAACCGTTACTGAGTTTTTTTTTTTTTAATTTGAGCTACTTTTTACTTGTACTTGAGTATTTTATGTATGTGTGTATGTTCTTGTACTGGAGTACAGCTTCAATCAAGTAACAATACTTCTACTCGAGTAGAATATATCAGTACTCTGTAGACCACTGACTATAACCGAAATAGCTCTGATGACTACATTTTGACTAAAACTAAGTTACATTTTAGTCAAAAGACAAACTAAATCAAATGTTGCTGTCATAATTAACGCTGATCATCATCCTCTGTCCATGGCATGAAGAAGGAAAGGTGACCATGTGGTTGGAGCTGATTTGACTGACGACATGCGCTGCAGACCTTGATGTGCTATTCATTTTTAATCCTTGGGTTTATTCTTGGCTTTGTGTCTGATCCAGGAATGCAGAAACTAAAGCTTTCCAAAGTGGAAGATTTGAAAATTTCCTTCAATCCCATTGCCAGTGACCACTTCAGAGGAAGGTCCCATTAACACATTCCCATCCTTTGCCCAATGACAGAGACACTTTGTGGGAAAACATCAGGAAAGTCCAAAGGAATAGAGCAACAAAAATATCTTGTTAAAGACACGCTGTGGCCACTTTGAGCGTATATACGAGAGGATACGTGATACAAGTAAATATGGTGTTACTGGTGAACCTGGGCATGTTTGCCTCTGTTGCTTCTATTGATGAT
This sequence comes from Gouania willdenowi, assembly GCF_900634775.1. NCBI lineage: Eukaryota > Metazoa > Chordata > Actinopteri > Blenniiformes > Gobiesocidae > Gouania > Gouania willdenowi. Next base: position 13,035,598 of record NC_041065.1, read on the forward strand.
ATTTATCCAGGAAGGGAAGGCTGAATGTTGTTGTTGCCTCCCTGCAGGTCTCTAAGCTCTCAGATCTCCTCCGTGTCTCCTGTGTGGATAAGTAGTGGCTGCAAACGGCAATGCTGCTCTTTGATATTTCACTTCTCATTTGAATCAGTGGTCGCTTTATTTGACAATGCCAGGTAATTACCAAGGTACCTTGCTTGATCATGTGAACTCCTGCAGAACCAGAGTGGAGAAGAGAAGAGAAGGAGGGAGGGAGAAGGGAAATAGAGAGGTGTGGGGGGGTGTACTGGGAGCTATGGGCTGTGGTTGGTGTGAATGGGAGAGACGACAAGATGTAAAAAATGGCAACACATAAATGGATGGAAAGCAGAGGGACATAAACAAATCAACAACAAGCATCCGCATTTGTTTACCTGTGTGTGTGTGTGTGTGTGTGTGTGTGTGCGTGTGTGCGTGTGCGTGTGTGTTGTGCTAGGGTTGTTGTTGTGGGACCGTCCCACGCTGTGAAGGGAGCGAGCACGGGGTCACACAGCAGAGGTTAAACTATATACACAGATGCATGAAAGAGGGGAGCAGATACACCCACGTTCACATATACTGTAACTATAATAAAGAGCTTCACTCTCAAGGGCTGCGTGATTTCATTAACTCCTAGTGCAGGGATGGGCAACTGTATCACAGTGGGGGCCAAAACATGTAATTGTATCTGTTCCGAGGGCCACATGATCAATATTCATGTCAGCATTTAGAATAATGACCAGTCAGAGCATTAATAAAGGGGGGAAAGGGTTTTGTCTTTTTTTTTGTGATTGTGGTTTTGATGTTTTGTCAGTTTTATTCACTTTGTGTGTTTTTGGTCATTATGTGTGTGATTGTTATTTTCTGGTGTATTTTTCTGTCATTTTCTGCATTTTTGTTGTCGATTTGCAAATTTTTGGGGTCACTTTGTGTCATTTTGTTAACAGTTTGTGTGTCTTTTCAGCTTTTCTGCAATGTGTTGTTGTTTTGTGTGATTTTGTATTCATTTTGTTTGTTTAAGTGGTTGTTGTGTCTGTGTCTGTGTCTGTTTTCATTTTATGTTTTATATGTCATTATGGGTATTTGCTCTGAGGGGCACAAGATTTAGACTAAGGGCCACGTGTGGCCCCTGGGCCACACGTGGCCTATGACTGTCCTAGTGTGTGTGTGTGTGTGTGTGTGTGTGTGTGTGTGTGTGTGTGTGTGTGTGTGTGTGTGTTAATAAATAAATGAGGAAACAACAGTCAGTATAGTGTCAATATGTTTTATTGAAAATTACATTTATTCATTACAATGTATTTTTTACAAGTTACAGTAATTTTTACTCAACAACAACAACAACAACAAAAACAAAAAATGTTATTTAAAAATGTTTTCAAATGCAAAAAGCGTTCGGTTTTTAGGGGGGTATGAATGTTTATATGGCTTTTTTTTTTTTGTTCAATGATGTTTATTGAACAGGAGAGCAGTGTTTGCACTGTGACGTGATCGGAATAACAAAACGTCTGGATGTACGTGAACGCAGCTGCAGAGGAGAAGGAAAGGCATGGACCTGAAGTTCAACTGGAAAACTGGCCCAGCCCTGTTTTAAATCCATTATTTATTTTTACTGGTCAGTAACTTTTATTAGCACTTAGTTTCAAAAGCACATCAGGTATAAAAAAATAAATAAATAAATAATAAGGATAAGATAAAAAAGATCAAATAAAAACAACTTTAGAAGGACTGGATGTAGGCTGCATCTGCATAAATTAATGGTGTAATTGATCAGAGTTAGCTATAAATAAAAACAAGGATGGAAATCATGTGAAAAGGGATAAATATATCTCTTTTTTTTCACAAGCAACTTTTGTCTTTCATTCTCACCTTTGATTAGTTTTTTTTAACAATGCCTGTCTCGTTATTATAACTGATTTTTAATCATCATGTCTTATTTTAACACTATTACAGCTACAATTACAACTATATATTATGTATTGTAACTATATTATTGTTTCTGGTTTGTTTGTTTTTTTGTTCTTCGCACCAACTCCCAAGTTAAATTCCTTATACTGTTTTTAGGCTGTACTTGGCGAAAAAACACAAAACCTGATGTGAAATCTTAGTTGATTTACTGCAAAAAAAAAAAAAACCTGGGGGAGTTTGTATATTTTTTTTTTTTTTTTTTTTTTTTTTTTTTTGCTGCATCAGAAAAAGAAGAAGAAGAAGAAGAAGAAGAAAAAGAGTTGATAAAAGGTTTTAACCCGCGGATGGAGTTCCTCTCCTCACAGCGCAGGATGGCGACTTCATTGGACACGTTTTCTATTTCTAAAGCCACAGAACAGGCAGCGACGCATGCATTTCCCCCCCATATAATGTAGATAAGGGAGCGAGGGTTTGATATGTAATAAAAGGTGGCTCTGTGCTGCCTGTTTAAGCCCCTTAAGCCTGATAAATGATGAGCGACAGAGGCACAGCAAGAGGGTCACCGCTATTAACTCCTCGCTTTCCCGGCCTCCACTTAAACTTCTCTCAATTACATGTGGTAATGTGGCTGGATGCGGGCCTCATGCACGAGCTTCACCCCGTTCACTCTCACAGAAAATAAAATAAAATAAAAAAGGAGGGAAATCATACACTCGATCCTGCATGCGCTGTGCTTATTATCTGCAGTTCCTATAAAATAAACGGCAACACGGATTAAAGTGCGTGTTGTTACTAAATCATGCACTAGACCAGGTATTCTGGGACAAACAGCCAATGTAAAAGCTCATTAAACGAGCATTTGGTTTGTCCGAACAGGCGTTAACGACGGGCTTTAATCCCAGCGGTGACCCGCTCACACACTGCTGTTTATAGCCAACACTAAAAAAAAGTACTGCCAAATCCATTTACAAATATCAATTTATTTATGCATTTATTTTATTGTAATTTTTAGGCTGTTAAATAAAATAATAATAATAAAAAAAAAACATTTCACAATATTCCTCCCCTTTTATTTTTATTTATTAATCTATTTTTGCTCAAATTAGAACTAGTTTGGTCCATCTTTTTTCCCCTACATCCTATTATTATTGTTATTTCTTTCTTTAAAATGTATATATTTGTTTGTCAAAATTACTTCAATTACACTTTTTTTTTAATCACCTTTAAAAACTACCAGAAAAAAACAATCCAGATTTGTAGGCCTATTTAAATGATTTGTGCACCGGTGAGTTTTTAAAAATTGGGAAATCTATCGTTTCTATTCAGGCCCTTGTGATATGAATCTTTCCTTTTTAGTTGTTAATTTGTAAGGAGAGAGAAAAAAAGGCTATTTTTAATCTAAAATCTGCCCATGTTGACGTTAAGTGTAAATTGTTGTTATTTTTAAAGCGTGTGTTTTGCAAAGAGAATCATTAAAAACCGGATGAATTATTTTAATTAAATTAGAAATAAATATGATAAAAGCCATGAATGCAAGAAATAGTCCAGAAAGGAATTGTCATATTATTGTTCTGTTTGATATTTCAAAAAGAGAGAACAATAAACGTTGTATTGCTTAAATTAATAAAATAATGTTGATATAAATGGGATGATATTTGTCGTTTTTTTTATTTGCATAATTTCTGTTATTTTTAAGGCCTTGTCTTGACATTCCGCAACGCTGTGTGCGCCCCTGGGTGCGCTGTGACCGCCAGGTGTCGCTAGATGCTCATATAATCCCCATCTCATGTGCTAACGTGAGTGGGAAAAGCCACAGTTACATTTCGCTTTGGCCTCCCTTCCTTCCTCTCTCTCTCTCCCTCCTCCCTTCACCAACCCTCTGACACCAGACTCTGAGAATCGGTGGAGGAGAAAATGAGGCTTTGGGGCTGAAGAATTTACAGTTAGTCGCGAAACTTTTACAAGTATTTGAGTTGCTCGCTCCTCTCCCTGAAACCCTATAGTCACATTTTACCCCGGGGGGGTCAAAAAGAGTTCAGGTGCAAAAAAAAAAAAAAAAAAAAAAAAAAAAAGTGCAGCAATGCTTTCTACAACTAAGAAACACAAAGAGGTGACATGGCCATATAAGAAATATTAAATAAAACAGATTCACACACGTCACCAAACCAGGGAAGCAATGCAAATACAATGTAATTAATTGATTGTGGTCCCCAACACGCGGCGAAGCAAATGCACGGATTTTATTAAATGTAAAAATGCAATTTAAAATTACTTTACGCGCCATAACTTTATTTGATAATAGAAAATGACGTTAAAAATCGATAAAATACTGCAGCCTGTTTGATCTTGTGTGTGTGTGTTTTTTTTTTTTGTTTTTTTTTTTTTAATCTACAGCCTGTTTCCTATATCTTTGCTCATTTCCATAATCTCAAAGAGGGCCAAAGTTACAAATAAGATTAGGGCGATTTTATTTGTTCCTGCGACAATGAGTGTTTAAGGTCACTAAGAAGATTTAAAGCTCGTTTCATATCAGTGGGAATCAAACCAACAATTGCTTTTCTCTCCATATTTGGCAACAGGCTGCAGGTTTGTGTGTGAGTGTGTGTGTGTGGTGTGTGAATAACCAACCGAGCCCTGCAGGGGAAAAGAGAGGGTTAAGTCCTGCAAAGAGTAAACAGGGCGCTACATGGAAGTGGAGTGCATGGAGGAGCTGTGGCGCACGCAGAGGAGGCTTTTGGTGCACCTTTTAGGATGTGACATGCGGGGGGATCTCTAGCCCGATGACTGTCCCTGTAGTGTTTTCCTTGAAATGGATCCTCTCCCCCCTAATGAATCCAAACGCAGCTGGCCATGTCCCACACGGACACCGAGAGCCTTAACCCTAAACTGACCTCAATTTGACACCACCAGATGAAATTGTACCGCCTGTTAATGTCATCTACTGATTTTTTCATTTACTCTTTGCGCACCTGAATTGAGAATATAAAACTTTTTTTTTTTTTTTTTTTTTAAGTGTTTTGGGATCCTTGCTTTCCTACTCACAGAATAATCAAGGGGATTTCAAATGATCGCTGTCTGGTTGATGCGCAAATTAATTTTAATTAGGGTCAATGATAATTAAAATTAAATTATCAAACACCAAACAAACTTGTGTAATTTCAGATATAATGTATTCCCTAGGTAATTTCCCAAACTAAATATTATAAAGACTTTTTTTTTTTTTTGTTTGTTTTTTTTGTTTTGTTTAAAGCCTCCATTAATTACTCAATTAAAGAGTTCACAAAAGAAGGGACTTAAACGTGTTTTATAGGAAAGGATGTGTTTCCTCAGAGCCGTACATTGGACACGCATAATTAGCCTCACCTATATTCACACGCTCCTCGGGTGTTTACGTCCCTCTCCTCCGGGGCAAATCACATATTTCCACAATAAAATGTGAAGAAAACGTGGCAATAATCGCTCCATCTTCAAAAGGATTGCAAATTTAACATTCACTCAAGCGTTTTTGATTTTTAAATCTCGGTGCTGCGCAGTTTAAAATGGAGATGGAGAAACCTTGTGGGAAAAGATAAGTCGTTTTTTTTTTTTTTTTTTTTTTTTTTTTAATCAGCGTGCGTTAAAGGTCTCCAAAACTTGTGCGCCCTGGATGTGCGCGCGTGTCTCCAACAAAGAGGTAAATACATTATAAAGATTCGTGCTACTCACCACAGATGTCCATTTGAGAAAGGGTAAAAAAAAAATAATAATAAAAAATAAAATAAAATACAAGCATTACTGCACAAATCAACCTGGAGAGAGTGTTCAGTTTATGGAAATATCAGTCTCCAGCGGGCGAGCGGTCTGGTCTGGGTGTGTTTTACGGAGTGGTGCAGAGACTTGGACCCCGTGGATGCCTTTGGCTGTGCGCGCACCGCTCCGCAGCTCCTTCCCCGGACTATTGCACGTTGAAATGTCCTCACAGCCGTTTGTCAGACCCTGCAGTCCTACACATCCCACCCCCCTTTATGCCAACAAACATAACTGTTGTCACGGTTTCATTTATTAAATCTATTTTTTTTTTCTTTCCTTTTTTAAGTCTGCGGTTTGCAGGAATCGACCCTGAGCGACTGTGCTCAGTGTTTTATTTGTTGGGAGACTTTATTGACCCTCCAACAGTAGCCACAGCCTCTCTCCCCTTCAGCGTGTGTCTATACCTTAATCCTAATCTGTGAATAATTAATTTCCTCCATCAAAAAAAATCATAGAGCAATAAATGAAGCCTTCACATTAAAAAAAAAAAAAAAAAAGCCTATCGATGCCATATTAGCAGTAAATATTAAACGGGATAGATGGCCTGTTTCTGTTTTCTGTGCGTTTAAGTGTTAAAGCTCCAAAATGGGCTTCACTGCAATCGATGTCCGGAGCGTTGCCCCTCCTCTAAACTTCAATCCACCCACATGATTGATGATCTTCGGGGGCTTTGATAATTGACTAGTCTGAGGTAAAGGAACGGGTTTCTATCAAGAAATGCTGGGATTGGACGAGAGAAACATACAAAATTACTTTCTCCAAAGGCTTTTTTTTTCTTTTTGGAAAAGTTCATTTGGGGTTTAGAGGGGTGCTGCTTGCCGTTTAATTTGCTAAAAAAGAAGAAGTAGAAGAAGAAGAAGAAGAAGAAGAAAAAAAGAGCAAAGCAATGATTAGCAGTGAGATCAGACAGCATTAGTGACATATTAGGCATGCACAGTAGTTTATAAGTACACAACACATAACAAGTAAGCGCATGCTCATGCATTTAACCCAGTTTTCATGATGGGACATCTTATTTGCTGCAGAATACAGGGATATACTTTAATTTCCCCCGTGCGTAAAAGTAAAACACTGCTGTGCGTAAAAGTAAAACACTGCTGTGCGTAATTGTGTTAAAGAATAAATAAAATAAAAAAAATAATAAAAAAAATCAGCTTTTGGGTAAAACAATAACATGTTTCATGTGGTATAAGTTTGAGTCTGTGCACTTTTTAAGACAGTTGCAGCCAAAGTATCCATTCCATTGACGCTCTCTCATTCAATCTTTTCTGTTTTTTCTTTCTTTCCTTCTTTCTTTTCTTTAGGACTCTCCTCGGTGCAAAAAAAAAAAAAAAAAAAATAGAAAGAAACAGGGTGGGAGTTGGAGGCTTTTCCCCTCAGTGTGGAGTTTGCAGCCGTCCCTGTGCCTCGCACACACTCTACATATCACAGGATTTGGTCTCTCCTCTCTCTTTTCTGGAGCTGCTGTAGGACTGGCTATGGCCACCACTACTTCCGGGATCCGTCATTTCATTCGCCCACCGCTCAGCGCTGCGAACTGACTCTGTTTCTATAAGCAAGCTAGCAGCCAACCTGCCAACACTCGCTGACACTCACTCATCTCAGCCTCGCCTGATAGACGAAATACCTACGGGGGGAAAGAAAGGAACGATCCGAATCGCAACCACTTTATTTTCCTCTGGTTTTCCCTCTTTTTTTTTCTTCTTCTCCCTCCTCACTGCTGCGATAATAAAACAAGATCTGGAGGCATTAAAGAAGACGCGGACTTGCGGGATGAAAACGGACTAAAAAAGACTCGTCCTTCTCGTGAACATCATCACCAACCGTCATTCATTCATTACCTTGACAACCTTTGGCTTTGATTGACAGCTGGAGTGGCAAAAAGCCATGAGACACGACAGTTTAGTTACATGCAGGTTGTTGATGGGCCGATTGTAACCTTCACTTTGGCGCATTTCCCTCTGTTTTTTCAAGGAAAGACAGGAAAACAAGAAAAACTGCCAAACTCCCTGATGCTACGATTTCAACTGAACCACACTGGCGAATAGGAGAATTCGCAAAGTTGGTTGAAAGAGCAATATTTGCCTCTAAATCACTTTTCTAACCGGGACTGGGATATTAATATACGACGGATTCAGGAGTTTATTGGAGAGCAGCCTGATGGCGCAAAGGGTAGGTTTTTAAAATCTCAGACGCAAACCTGCTCAACCCCAGTGTAGATCGCTGCAGCTGCTCCTTGTGCACATTTACAAAGTATTCCCCCATCAAAGCTGCTCGATGTGACATTTTTGCAGCGCTCTGACTCTCCGGGTGAAGTGACAGCCTCTGCCTCTGTCTCCACCTCAGTCGTGGAGCAGTTTCACAGAGGACTCCCAAACTATTCAGCACTTCCCAAACACCCAGATTCTGTGCCGAGGAGCGCAAAACTTAGAATGTTTTTGGTAATGACAAAAAATAGTGTATAACAGATTTAGTATGTGGCACTTTTCTGCAGGGTGCAGTTTATTTTTTCCTGTATTTAAAAAAAAAAAAAAAAAAAAAAAGACAGCTTGTTTTTTTTTTCTTTTTTTTTGTACTTTCCACATTTTTTTCTTCTTTAAAGTAGGTTAAATAAACTTTTCTATTTTTTTTTTATTTATTTAATTCTCAGTACGATGAGCTGGCCCATTATGGTGGGATGGACGGAGTCCCGGCGTCGATGTACGGGGACCCGCACGCCCCACGGCCGCTTCCCCAGGTCCACCACCTGAACCACGGACCTCCGCTGCACGGCCAGCACTACGGAGCCCACGCGCCCCATCCTAACGTTATGCCCACCAGTATGGGCTCCGCTGTCAACGACGTTTTAAAGAGGGATAAAGATCAAATATACGGGTAAGGTTTGCAATTGCATTAAAAAACCCAACATTTCACACTTTTTAAACCACTTTAAAAATAGTAATAGTAATAATAATATTAATATTTTCACAAAGTTCAGCCTATATCCTAAGCCGTCTACTGCTTTTAAATTACGCTTGTTTTTTACGCACAGGTTTAACACAATTTTACGCACGCCTGTGAGTTCTTGTATGTAATTTTACACTCATTGTACAATGCACCGTCAACCCTGCAGTAAGTAAAAGAGCCCCGAGCTTGAAACACAACCTATCAAACTCTACAAAAGCCCGCTGCACATTAGCAAACGTCCCAAAGAGCAAAAAAGATATAATTTAAACATTTTCAACATCCTTAAAATAGTTCTTTGTAAGGAAACCCTACTCACACCATACAAACCAGCGTCATTTTTCAATAGTTAAAAAATGTTGTAACTTCTTTACACGCTTTTTATTCAACCTATAAAACTTTTGCAACAATGAAATTAAATAAATAAATACATTTGCGGTGCGTCATGACGCACAGTTATCTTTTAAAATCACAACAACACCCGAATGTAAAAAAAACAAACAAACACAAAAAAAAAAAAAAAACAATAATTAGTTCTTGTTGAGTGTAAAATGTAACATGATTGGCGGCATTGCTTACATACGTGTTAAACAGTTCTATAATCCAGAGATATAATCTAGGATGGAGTCCGTAAATTATACACAGATTATGTCCCTTTTATTTGATCAGGACGTCAACCTCTATTTATAATACAGGCACACAGCAGTTAAAATGAATTATTTAACTAATGACATATAATTTAAATTACCGTTTGTTGGAGTTATAATATAATGAAATTATAATCTACAATGAAAAATAATGCATGTCCCAGTCTTATTTCATGCTGTGTGTGTAGTTACATTTTAGTGACCTCTGTCGACTGGGTTAGTTCTTAGAGTTCTGTTGGCTTTCTCTGTCGCTTTTTATTTATTTATTTATTTATTTATTTTATTTAATGCAATGCACAATGTCATTCTCAACAAGTTCATTAATTTCGTTAATGGGTCAATAAGGCTGATATTTTCCAAACGTGGAGTAAAAATCCAGATGTTTTCTTACATTCAGCTCAGAAGAACTACTAAAAAAAAAATACCAGTGTTCTTTTAGTTATTCTCTGATTTCTATTAAAATAATGTCTTGCGTTTTACAGACGGACTGGACAATGATGAATTAAAAATGAAGAAAAAAAAGAAAAAGAAAGAGAAAATTCTATTTTTGAACAATTAGGATAAAATGAAGAATGTGGTGGAGGATTTGGAGTCTGGTCGGGTATTTTTTTGTGAAGCCTTCTTGAACTCAGGCTGTGTTTTCCCCCCCTTCTTGCAGTCACCCATTATTCCCACTGCTCGCACTGGTTTTTGAGAAGTGCGAGTTGGCGAC